>NC_089781.1:1606896-1624396 GCF_040412425.1 Macrobrachium rosenbergii | reverse complement strand
ATCTGTTCACTAGAACATCATTTGCGGCATCCGAGACATGTCAGTGATTGCAGATTTGGCCTTGTCTGGAACAACATTATGGCAATCTACGATAGCGATGTATGGATTCAGGTTGCGCTGGTTCTTTACTCTCATGTATCCCGCGAGAGCTCTGCTGAATATAGCATATCAGTTCAGTAGATTACCTGAAGAAATATGGAGTTTTCTTGAGGTTTTGGCGCGAAAAGGATCTAGGATGCCTTGGTTTACTCGCATTCATTCATATCTGTATCTCTGTGTATGTCTCTCTGCATTTATTTCTGTTTGAGCAGATAGTATGTATGTATGTATGTATGTATATGTATATATATATATATATATATATATATATATATATATATATATATATATATATATATATATATATATATATGTATGTATGTATGGAGAGAGAGAGAGAGAGAGAGAGAGAGAGAGAGAGAGAGAGAGAGAGAGAGAGAGAGAGAGAGAGAGAGAGAGAGAGAGAGTTAAACATTATTTCATCCGTACCTTTTGGTGATAAAGGATAGTGAGAAAATCCCACAAGCCATGATGAACGGAAAGCATATACCTTTCTATTTTGGAAAGGTTTACGAAGTTTCTATGGAAAAAGCGAAGAATGTTTCTTAAAACTCTCTCTCTCTCTCTCTTCTCTCTCTCTCTCTCTCTCTCTCTCTCACACACACACACACACACACACACACACACACACACACACACACACACACACACACACACACAATATAGTTGGTAGCCGTCTTCTGATAGAAATCTTGGGAATCCAGGGAGGAATATTTTCTGCGGGAAGAATTTGATTTTTAAAATGCGATTTTTTTTTGTACCCACTTCGACTTTTAGAGCTGAATATTTTGAGGAAATACACAGGTTTTTATTTTATTTCCGATCGTTGTGTTTAGAAAGGAGAGAGAGAGAGAGAGAGAGAGAGAGAGAGAGAGAGAGAGAGAGAGAGAGAGAGAGAGAGAGAGAGAGAGAGAGAGAATGTGGTTTAGTATGCCATAATCTGATGTGTTTGTAGTAAAAATTTCAGAAACTTAACAAGAAATTACTTTTGGAACTACATATAAAAATTTGTTTCATTTTTTCCAAATCGTACTTTTCGCTTCATAGGTGCATAAAAAGCCCTTTTGATCCACATTGTCCGAAGCCAGCATCTGTTGCATTGTGCCGTAGTTTGACCTTTAGTCACGTCATTATATACAATGTTCAATTGTGGCACGCGAACTCTCTCGATCAATTTATAAGTTTGCGATGCATTTCGAATATTATGTGCCTTTTCGTCTCGTGTCCCTCAAATAAATGTAAAAGTAAGATGGCAAAGATTGAAAACGTTGAAGGTTAATGTATCATACTTGTGTTCTATTGAGCCAGCCGCAGGACCGTCGTTCTGTCTTATAAACAAGCGATCAGGTCTTACTAAGATTTGCTGAAACAGAATTCGATGATGTAAATATTCATCGCTTCAACCTTCGACTTTCATTCAGTGATTCCAGAGGGTAGGATGGAAAATAGTTCGATAGGTAAAGAAACAGAACGCCAGTTTTAGGCAAGATGCAAATGAGAGTTGTGAAAGAGCCTAAACGTGAGAGAGAAAGCGAGGAACAGTAGTCAATACTCGGAGGCCAAAGGTGGTTGACCTGGGCTCTGTGTAGCGAAGGCGACCGTCACGCGAAGGCGAGTAGAACACCTGTCGTTGGAACAGGTGCGCCTGGTACTCTTTAAGCCTTAGGTGCGCCAATGTCAAGGTTTCCTCCTACGTTTATTTTCGTCTGCCTGACATGGGCGAGTTTTTAAAGTTTATTTGATCTCGGCTTTTCTCTCCTGTCTTGTTTCCTTTACGCCTTGCCTTGTGATTTATTTGGGTTGTAAATTTTACTTCTTTTGATGCTTGAAGGTTGCTGTCAATTTAGTGTTTTCTTTCGAAAGGTTCCATTTATTGCCTTTTTGCCTTTGGCTTTCCTTACACGTTCACAAGTCTGGATGGATGTTACCTCTCTCTCTCTCTCTCTCTCTCTCTCTCTCTCTCTCTCTCTCTCTCTCTCTCTCTCTCTCTTTCTTCCCGTCTTAATTATATGACATGAAAGTGGATTTTATGGTACAGTGACTGTGGAACATATTAGATCTGACGATGAGCATTAATTGTGTGTATATGTGTATATATATATATATATATATATATATATATATATATATATATATATATATATATATATATATATATATATATATATATATTTAGACATATATATACACATATATATATGTGTGTGCGTGTGTGTGTATGTATGCATATGAATTTTTGTCACAGACACCATAAATTTTTTATACTCATAAGTATTAAGCTACAAATATCTTTTAATATCCAATTCACACTACCACAGGAATAGCATACACCCAAGGAGGAATTATAACTGATGAGCGCCTCGTCACCACTGAGATTCGAACCATCAATGATAAAGTCGTCACTGCATGTCTTCGTTTCCCACCCAACCGGCAGTTCGAATCCTACTGATAACGAAGCGCTTACCAATTGTAATTCCCCCTTGCTTGTATGTTATTCCTGTGGCAGAATGAATTGGATATTATACATTTGTAACTATATATATATATGTGTGTGTGTGTGTGTGTGCGCGCGTATGTCTGTGTATGTGTGTGTGCGTGTGTGTATGTGTTCGTGTGAGTGTGTGTATATATATATATATATATATATATATATATATATATATATATATATATATATATATATATATATATATATAATTTGATATATGTATACATGTATATGGTTATAATCACATGACACTTGACTGGTTTATCACACACCACTACAGTTGAAAATAATTGGAGATTGGGTGTAGGTCCTGACCGGTTTTGACTCTATTTCTGGATATGGAGAGAATTTTATGGAAATGTGTTCGGAAAGGGTTTTGATTGCTGGAAATACATGGTTTCCAGAGAAAAATACTGGATACTCATCAGCATACACGAGAGAGAGGAACTGGTGAGGTTGCTTGATGATGCGTTTGTACTGAATCGAGGTAAGAGCGAATTGCTTTGTGTATTTGTGAGAATAATATTGACTGGTGTATATCTGACCATTATTTACTAGAGGCAAAATATTCATTCAAGCTGGAGAGGAATGGATCAAAATGTGTCTGAAAATGTAATCAAGTCAATTGATTTTGACAATAAGAAAGCGAGAACATCACATAAGGAGAAAATTGATTACTGTAAATATGGGATAGGTTTAAAAACGCGGAAGGAAATAGATATGGGGTTGTAACATTCCATGATGGGGTAATGGAGACACCTGGGAGTATTTGTGGCTTTAGGGTAATCAAAGGGAACAAAATCTTTAAGGTGGATTGAGTAAATTAGAGATTTAATAAAAAAACGGATATTATTTAAGGCGCAGTTGTATAACATGGGAGATCATTTACAGGTATAAAGGGGCAAGGAAGGGGTTGTTAAGACGAAAGTGAAATGACCAAAACAGGCGGGAGGGGAGCAAAAGCTTAGGCAGAATAAAAAGTTGTTGTACATGCACGGTTGGTCAAGTTAAGGAACTCAGCATGAAAGATGCAGATGGAACAATGCTGCTGGAGTGAATTCTGTATTGTTGAATGTAGGGAATAAAGAGGCATACGAGTATCTGAGTGATGCAAAAGTGGAAGGTGCGAATGTTAATTTAAGATTGCTCGTGAAAGTGACTTGTGGATGTAAAGGGTGTAATTACGAGTTAAAGAATTGAAAGATTTGCGAAATTGTTCGATTGTACTGTAAGTGATATGCTGTGATATGACAATAATAGGATTAAATGGCTGACCTGCAGGGTTCGTAAGACATATTTCGATGAGGGAAATGTTTTGAAGGAATGAGCGAGGGAAATAATTGTTCCACTGTATTAAGGTAAAGGTGACTGGGGCAGCTGAAAGAATTATAAGGGCATAATGTTGCACAGTGTATTAGGGAAGGTGTATGGTAGGATTTTGTTTGAGAAAACAAGACAGATGAAAAGACTGATAAGAAGAGCAGCGTGGGTTTACAGAAGGAAGGTGGTATGGATATCAAGTTTATGGAAAGTTTGAAAGTGAGGTGGAACCATGTATTTGGCATACATGGACCCATAAAAACATAATTGTTTAATCAAAAGAAGGGCGATGTAGAACGTAAAGAAGGTATGCTGTTGAGCCTGAAATGGTTTTTGCGATTGAAGGGAAGCATTCGTTAGAATACGTAGACTGGAGATTGACTGATTTGGTGAAGTAATAGGCAAGAGACAATATCTTAATGGTTGGAGTGGTACAGGAAATCAGAAAAAAGGAATAGTTGTAAATGCAAAGTTGTGAGATAAACAAATAGGACAGAGTGTGGAATAGTACATGATTGTGGAATAGTAAAGAGAAATTGTAAGAACTCGAGGAAGACTTACAAAGGGTTTCCAAGAGGAGAAAGGTGGGAGTAAATCAGGGGAAAGAGTAAGGTCACGTAGGTAAATGGAAACCAAGAAGAGGCAGTGAATATTAAGACGAATAGTGGAAGAATTGAAGTAGCTTATCTGTATAGATTTTTTAGAGTATATAATTTATCTGATGATGGCAGGATGAGAGAACTGGTAAGTCACAGAATAGGTGAATCAAGGAAGGGAGGGAGCAGATTAGGAGGAAACTCGAAGTGTCTATGGAGGCCAAGGGTTTCACGTATGAAAAGATTATTTAGCCAGCTTTCCGTAATGGAAGTGAAGTGTGCGTTGGATTTGACTGAGAGAAAAAAGGGTTGAGGCAGTCAAGATCATTTTTCTGTGTAGTTCGTGTGAAATAAGAATTGAAATGTTGGGAAATGTGAAGATACGTAGAAGTGTTAAAAAGCTTCATGCAGGCGATAAGATGGGTCAGAGCGTTTTGAGATAGTGTATGGTCTTGTAGTAAAAACTGGAGGATAATAAGTTGGTGAGAAGAAAGTGAAGTTTGTCAGTGTTAGGATGTAGGAGGAGAGTAATACATAGAAAGTGCTGGATAGATGTCATGTAATAAGTATTGGTCAGGAAAGACATCATTATCATCATCTAGGAAGCGAAAGAGTCCTTGCATGACAGCTGGGTTCTTCCACGATTTGGCGGTTCAAGTATGTAAGTAGGAGTGATCATTGCCTTGTCTTTCTCTGAGTCACACCCTGTTAGAGGAAACAAGAGAGAGAGAGAGAGAGAGAGAGAGAGAGAGAGAGAGAGAGAGAGAGAGAGAGAGAGAGAGTGAGAGAGCGATGGTAGTTATGTTAATTGTCTGTTTACTCTGATCCGGGCTGGAGACTTGATAGGTTACTATGACCTCATCCAGTTCCAAATGAGTTAGTTGTTAGTGTAATTACGAAGATTTAATATAAGGGAATATTTTTCTCATGTACACTCGGCAAGAAAAGTGAAGATACAGTTTTTTTAATCTTCGGACATATATTGCTAAATAATTAGGCATCTGGCAACTTTAGAAAGGGGAGGAGCTTCAGTCTTATTGTGTTTGTTTTTTGCTTGACCCCCTATAACTTTCAATCATATTCTACGATTCTGAAATCATTGATACTTAAATGCAGTAGTAAGCTTTACAGTATTCGTTCAAGTTGTAATTTGCAGCGACAGTTCTGAGCAAAATAAACATTTTTCCACATAATCTACGAAGTAACCTTGCACATATGAATTTATGACACCACAATGAACGGAATGCTTGCATAATCGGAAACACGATCTTCCATAATGAAATCAAAAGTTAAATTTGAGCAATGTCCAACGAAAAACTTGGGGAACAATAAAGGAACGAATGCAATGTTATGGAGAGAGAGAGAGAGAGAGAGAGAGAGAGAGAGAGAGAGAGAGAGAGAGAGAGAGAGAGAGAGAGTTGCTGTTGTGTAAGCCTAGGCCTATATGTAGAGCTACTCATTTATTGTTTTTTTTCTTTTAGAGATTGAGCGAGACTATATTTGTATAGTATGTTTTAACAATGGAGAGAGAGAGAGAGAGAGAGAGAGAGAGAGTTGCTGTTGTGTAAGCCTAGGCCTACATTTAGAGCTACTCATTTCATTATTCTTTTTCTTTTAGGGATTGAGCGATACTATATTTGTACAGTATGTTTTAGCAATGGAGAGAGAGAGAGAGAGAGAGAGAGAGAGAGAGAGAGAGAGAGAGAGAGAGAGAGAGAGTTGCTGTTGTGTAAGCCTAGGCCTACATGTAGAGCTACTCATTTCATTATTCTTTTTCTTTTAGAGATTGAGCGATATATTTTGTACAGTATGTTTTAGCAATGGAGAGAGAGAGAGAGAGAGAGAGAGAGAGAGAGAGAGAGAGAGAGAGAGAGAGAGAGACTATGGCAACGTTAAGAAACATCCAGTTACTTGTGTTTCAACGCCGAAGTTAACGCGGTACTCCGCACATCATAGAGAACGCTCTTGTGGATTTAAATAGATTGGGTCAACCTGCCCTAGCTGTCACAACATTTACTGCCATTAATTTCAGCTGACCTTTAACACCGTGAAATACAAATATGAATCTATAAAAATTAAAGAAATTATCATTACCTCGTATAATGATGCAATAATAAGCCTGTTCATAACGGAAAACGAGTAAATATTGCCGTTCTGATAAAAAGTACTACACCGAGATATCCATACACTATCTTTTAGATCTCTATGAACGAAGTCATCGGAGAAATACTGATTACTTCGGACATGCATGGTATTTTTAAGTATCTGAACGTTTTTGTTTTGCAGATTTAACATATATGATATAATTTGCATTGTATTTCCATATTCTAGAGTAAATTTACCGAGATTATGTGTTTCCTGTAAGAAAAAAATTAAAATTCGATGAACGAAATCTAAAGAAAACTGTATCTTCACTTTTCTTGCCGAGTGTACATCATTGTCGTGCTGCAAGAGAAGAAACGAAGCTAACAGAGAAGGAAATAGTAAAGCTAGTTTTATAAGTGAAAGAATTTTTGTTGATATTGAATGGATAAATATAAGAAATTAATTGTTGACTGGAAGTTATTAGCATTTATATAGTTCATTTTTCGGTTGTCTTTATTTGAACGACTCTTTTACTTATTATCTCTCTCTCTCTCTCTCTCTCTCTCTCTCTCTCTGACATACATGTACACATGCACATACATATATATATATTGCATGTATATACATGCATATAATATATATATATATATATATATATATATATATATATATATATGTGTGTGTGTGTGTGTGTGTGTGTGTGTGTGTGTGTGTGTGTGTGTTGTGTGTGCGCGTGCGTGCGTGCGTATGCGCATCATGTACTTGCTTGTGTAGATAGACATACACTAAACCAAGTATTTTTGCTCTCCCCCGATTGCCCATGCTGAGAAAAGACGTCGATTTTATCCCAGATAATCTTTCAAATAGTATTTGTATCTTTTTTGTTTGTCATTTGGTTTCTGACCTTTTCAGTGTGTGTTTTTCGTCTTTATTTTCGCTTGTGAAATAGATTGTTTCTTTGGAGATGTAAAAGCGGTATCACTTTCTGAGAATTTCAGAGTAGAAAGAAATCGTAGTTTTTATTCGATGTTAGTAGTCTGAGTCAGCTTCGAAATAAAGCCAATTATTTAGCCAATCATCTGCGGCGCAGTGGGGTTACCCGTCTTCCAATTAACAGGAAAAGTTCCTGTTCGGCAACTCGCGCCGAAATAATTCCTAATAATAATTTCATTCCCTTTTGACGATCTGGACCATCAGTCTCTCTCACGCCTCTTCTCTTAAATCCTTTTAGCAAGGTGGCCTACCCCTCTAATCGACCACAGTCCGTGAAATACGATACACGCTATACCGCCGCCCCCTCCCTTTCCAAACCCCTACACCCCGTAATAACGAAAACCCCATTGCACTTCTTCAGATTCTGGTCTGTAATTACACTTGGAGCGTATTTCACTCATTTGATGCTACGAGTTTATGCGAGGAAAGAAATACGGCTCCGAACCTTACTGCTTTTGAAATACCAATTCTTTTCTCCCGCTGTTTTAGAAAAAGAATTTTCGTTCTCCTTTAAAGGTCATTGTGAAATGTTATTCGGGAGTTTATCAAATCTAATTGGGCGCTGTAATGCGCTTTCAAGGTTCGAAGTCAGCAGAGCATCCGGACTGCAGCGATTTCCGCTTCATAATTCAGAGGCGTTGACTACGATGGATTTTCCCTTCGGGAATTTGATTTACATGCTGACGGCGAGAGAGAGAGAGAGATAGAGAGAGTTATACAGTATACTAGACGCTTCTTTCGTGTATTTCTGTATGTAGTTGTGTATATATACATTCAGTCCTTACTGATCTATTATGTACTGTTTTAGTATTTCCTCAAAGAGCAAATATATATATATATATATATATATATATATATATATATATATATATATATATATATGTAAGTGGATGTATGTGTGTGTATATGATATATATATATATATATATATATATATATATATATATATATATATATATATATATATATATATGTAAGTGGATGTATGTGTGTGTGTGTATGTGTGTCAGAATAACTCTGAAACGAATTGAGCAGTTTCACCCAGACTTGTTATACTTATGACTTACTAACTGGAAAAGAATACTTAGGGAGTAAGACATCACTGGCACCAAAGGGGGGATGAGTGTGGGAAGGGGGTGACATGTAAAAATAGCAGAAAACGACAGATACTAGTGCCTAATCCATAATTTTTGTGGTTGCTGAGGTGAATAGTGACACTTCTGATGCCCTTTAAGTACAAGTTCAGCCCTGATAGGAAGGAGGGATGGAAGGGGGTGACATGTAAAAATAACTGAATACGACAGATATTACTGTCTAATCCTTAGTTTTCGAGGTCCTTGAAATGAGTAGTGACACTCCCAATGCCCTTTAGGCCCAAGTTCAGCCCCGTACCGGGAGGTAGGCGGCTCACTCACTGTCACATTTTAACGTCTGTAGCTCAGAAAACTAGCAATATGTTTATATTTCTTCATTTACCTCATGTTTTGCACAAGATAGGAAAGTTTTGGTCATACCATAGGATTCCTTATTAATTGTACAAGTAAATCATGATTTCCTGAAATAAATAAGATATAACACAAAGGAATTACAACGAGTAAAAGTGAAGAGAGAAGCATTTCATTCTTTATACCTGTTTTTACTTATCATCGGATTTTGCATCATTCATGCGATCAAGATAAAATAAAACTTGTGTTTTCATACAGTAAATTCACCCTGAATATGCTGGTGCTTTCAGATTTTAGGTGCATGTGATATGTGATGAGAAAATGAAGAATATGTCTTATTATGTTGCATCCATTCTTGGCTCAGTTTGGCAGTAGTGCCTAGAGACGGTGATCTGCAAACAGCGAGAGCTTTGAGGCGCCGTTGACAATTTCCAATTAGTGATATGAGAAGTTGCACTTTCGACAATATTTACCATATTATTATGTCATTAAATTTTCTGTAAATAAATTAATAGAATTCCCATTATGGTTGCCAAACTTTTTCGCTCCAATATCATATATGTCCGAATGTCTGGACGTGTCTGATAAGAAAAAATTGATAATAAGATGGATGCATCTGGGTATGTTGGCTTCAATTTAGTCTAGGTGAGAAATTTGCATACTGTAGGCTACATGATAAATAACAGGCCTTCGTAATTATCAAAAGTAACGTACAGTATATAAAGGAATAAACATTCTGGAGTAAGAGTAGCTCAAACAAATTCTGAAAAAGACAGAATTTAATATTCGTTATATAGCCAATAGATTTTATGGTAAGAAATAAAAAGATGTACTACTGCCAAACTGTGTCAAGAACGGATGCAACATAATAAGACATATTCTTCATTTTCTCATCACATATCATACACATCTAAAATCTGCAAGCACCAGCGTAGTCAGGGTGAATTTATTGTATGAAAACACAAGTTTTATTTTATCTTGATCACATGAATGATGCAAAATCCGATGATAAGTAAAAACAAGTATAAAGAATTAAATGCTTCTCTTTTCACTTTTACTCGTTGTAATTCCTTTATGTTTTATCTTATTGATTTCAGGAAATCATGATTTAGTTGTACAATTAATACCGAATCCTATGGTATGACCAAACTTTCCTAAAGAAATATAAACGTATTGCTATTTTCTGAGCTACAGACGTAAAATTGAGACAGTGAGCGAGCCGCCTACCTCCTGGTACCAACCAATCAGAGGCCCCCAAACAAACGTCTCGTAGGCCCAACAGTCTACCTTAAATGAACCAGCTATAGCGTCTAATCCACAGTTTTCGAGGTCACTGAGATGAATAGTGACACTCCCGATGCCCTTTAACTCCAAGTTCAGCCCCCGATAAGAACGGGGGTGAGGAGGGGTGGGAGGGGTGTGACATGTAAAAATAACTGGAAATGACAGATATTAGTGTCTAATCCACAGAGAGAGAGAGAGAGAGAGAGAGAGAGAGAGAGAGAGAGAGAGAGAGAGAGAGAGAGAGAATTTATCAGTTGTCATTCAGAGTTTACTGGGCAGTGCCAGGTTGGTCAGCTAGTATATATGTATGTATATATTCTCACGGCGTGTTCCATGTAGCTGGTTATTACACAACTAATCGCAGAATTAAAAAATTTATCTCGCCTCAGCCAGATAACTGAACTCTCATAACAGTAAAAATGTAACAGTGATCCCTTAAAAAGCTTATTAATCACGTGAAAAAACAAACTAAGTTTATCAAGACAAGTGTGAGGTATCAACAATTAAAAAAAAAATATATACTAGAGTAAAAGGGCATCACTCCTTCAAACAACTTGAACTGTTTCCCTGGTCTTAGTTCACTTCAGCAAAACTAAAGGAACAAAACATGTTTACCACTTTGCCTTATGCACACAATTAATCCTATTCATTGGTGATCAGTAAATGAAACACTGTTTTTAAAAACTTTAAACACAAAAATTTATTTTTAAATTCAAAATTTATAATTAGAATTCACAATCTGAAAAAGTTTACCATTACTTGAAAACAACACAAAATTTAATTAATTCTTGAATTAAATTATTAAACAAAACTAAATCACAAAAACTTTAATTTATCAAGAATTTAAATTAATCAAGCAAAATTTAAACCATTAAAAATTACAAAAAATTTGAAAAGAAAATCTTAGTAAACGAAAATTAAATCAAGTATGCAATGTTAAATTATCAAAAATATTTAAAATGCTAAGTAAGTAAATGTTAAATCACCAATATACAAAATGTGAAAAATCAAGAGATTGCAAACACAAGAACACAAAAAAATTTGCCAAAACAATTTCACTAGGGCAAAAATTTCTCAATTTACCTTTTTATACCATGGTAATAATAAGTAAAATTCACTTTACACAGGCTTGTGTAAACTTTCGCAAAATCACCTGAAATGCAGCTGCCTGAGATTCACAAAACACGCTTTTTTGATAGGCGCCCTTACACACTTTTCCTACATTCAGATCTCGCAAGCTAAGATTAATACCAATGACCACACAAATATTTTACGTTAGTAATTTCTCTCTTTGAAGAGAGAGAGAGAGAGAGAGAGAGAGAGAGAGAGAGAGAGAGAGAGAGAGAGAGAGAGAGAGAGAAGGGGGCGGGGGGAACCAATATGAACGGTCTCTGAAAGCAGAATGAACACAAATTTTTTATTCCACTTAGGAACGAAACAATCAGACGATGTCACTTCTTGAGCAAAACGTTTTGGGGCCAAAACTAACGCGTCAGAACAGTACGTGATCAGAGCAAACGCAATCTTATAAAACATGATGTAATCGATCAAGATATGTGCATTTACTCTCAAAAAGGCATATGTGATTCGAGCAGAAAATCGCTCTTAACGAAATCTCAACACAATCAAAACAGACAGCAGCTTGCTAGCCACAAACGACACGCTTTCAAAAGAAGATGAAAAACCAACGTTAGTTTCCAGAACAGTATATGAACCCTTGCAAAATCATACGTCTTTTTCTCATGAGACAAAACCTTACATGACTCGATTGCCATTCCCTCGTTTGTTAACGCGTTATCTTTCGCAATGACACCTGAATCAAAACACAACATACGAAATCATGAGTATAGAACATATGTTGCTGGGAGACAAAATGTGTGATCACATACTCCATTATTAAAATGTATTACTAATTCTAAATTACATTATTAAGTTATCTAAATCATTAACTCTTTTGAGAGCTGACATTACACTACTTACGATATTTCAACAGTTATTATCATTACACAGCACACATTATAACTAGATTAGCCCAGGGCTGAATGACTTCATAGATCCCAGCGCTTGGCCTTTGGTCTAACTTCTATATTCCAATAACTAGAATAGTAAATACATCAAAATCATGGAATGATATACACATTACAAGGCGGTATCATGAATATATATATATATATATATATATATATATATATATATATATATATATATATATATATATATATATATATATATATATATATATATATATATATATATACACATCTCAGAAGTTTTGTTTTCTTTTCGTGTCCACAGAATTTTCTTTTGTAGGTGAATGGAGAATGCATTATCTAAAAAATGTTTCTTTAGTATAACCGTCCAAGTTTTGTCAATAATAAATAGTTTTTAAAAATTTATTCTGAGTGACTCCACGAAAATTCCTGGTCGTTTGATTTCAGCAGATCTGAATTCCGAGCTTCGCCTTCTTGTGTACACGTCACTCTCGACTCCATTCTGGGTCCCTGTAGATCTTGGCTTGTAATGGCACGGCTTTGCGTTAATGGCGACCATTAGGAAGGCGTTTCTGTACGCCTTTTCCTGCATTTATGTATTTGGAAACGCCAATCTAAACTCTCATTAATTGCTGAATCGAAACTTTTCGGGTGGAAAGATGGAAGGTTTTATTTCGGTGTCGCTTGCCACGGTGTTATCGCCTTTATTACATCGTGTTGTAAAGGATGACTTCCTCTTGTTAATTGTTTTGGCCTTCGATCATATATATACATTATTATTATTATTATTATTATTATTATTATTATTATTATTATTATTATTATTATTATTATTATTCTATTCTGATCTTGAACGAGTGACAATAAAGAAAAAAATTATCCTTCTAAGATCTCCCAAATCTAGAGCGGAGTACATAACTCTCGTTGCATGATCACTCGTGATGTAAAAAGAAGGAAATTATCTTAGAAGACGCCGATATTATGATGTCTGCACCACTGTATGGAAATGTGTATGAGGTATCGTCTGGGTTCTCTCACAAGCAGTCTTCGAGATTTTGTTGGGAGATCAATTGGTTCGCTTTTTCGACCTTGGACTAAGATATTCTTTGAAATTAGGCCAAGCCATATTTATCTTGCTGTTTTCACTCTGTTTTGGACCATTTTGCTTTAAAGACATCAGTGTTTTCAACACACTGGAAAAACAGTAAAGGAAGGGCATTCAATTTACTATTTTATGATGCCTTGTCATAAAAGCAGCCAATTAATCAGTCAAGGTTTTTGGAGTCTATGAAAAGGGTAATATTAGAACCAGTCGCCGTGCACCATTGCTTTTGTTTTCTGACTCACGCTGTTGGTTATGTTTATATGTATTCCTTTTTTTTTAATTCTCTCTTTTGTTAATTGTCCGTTATTTTCTACTTTCCCTTGTCTCTTTTTCACAGAAGGGATTCTGTTCTGTAGGAACTTCCTTTACATATGGACAGCATTTTAGGTCTTTGTATATCATAATAATAACAGTGATAATAGTGAGTAAATAGTGTATGCTTTGTAAATTTGAACTCGGTTTGAAACCCTACCCGAAAATGTCATGTTCGTTGTTTGCCGTTTTAGTCATTCTAGTGTGTGATCTGTTCATACGTGCGTGCTCACGAGCGCTCGTGTGCCCTCGCATAGTCTAATATTTTTATTTATATAGTTTTTAGAATTCTGCTTTACGTGAAATTTAATTAAGATCCTGAGTATTTTTCGTTTTTTCAGGATTTCTCAAACAAAACTGCAGGTGTTCCTGTCAGGTTATTCATTTCATTTCAATAAATTTTTAATGAACTTTCTTACGATTCTTTTTCATAGCGGAATTTCCTAATTTTAAGACGAGCATTTTAATTGCAAATTTTGCTTGAACGAGTAAAAATAAAATAGATTACACTCATGTAATTTTTAGACACGATAGGCATTTGCAATAGGATCGTGCTTCAGCGTGAATGCTTGGCAAATGAATGTTCAGGTAAGTTTTGACAATAAATCGTTCCGATTGGAGATGTAGTTTCCGCCCTCGTATTCATGCGTCACACATCGTCGAGCGAAGCAGGTATTGAGTTCTGCCCTCGTTCTCATGCAGATGATATTGGGATCTCTTTGTCCAAATACATCTCTTAATAAATCAAGCGGCACAATACCTCACCATTGATCACACCAGCTGCTGCTTGTATTGGATTCGCCGCACGTTACTGGCCGCTCTGCCGGCCACCCCGCAGGATTAGGCCAAGGCTTTACGGCAGTCCGAACTTTGTTGGTCGGGGCTCCTCTTATTTCATTTTGTTTTAAGGATAAGGGCGAATTAATAGGCTGCTCTGTGTATTTATATATGTATGTATGTATATTTAATTTATGTAATAACGTAATAACGTGGCCATATCAAGCGTGTCCCCAGGAAACAACAACAGTGATCACTGATACATTCTGACTGTAACTGTTGAATAGTAAAGGAATATATATATATATATATATATATATATATATATATATATATATATATATATATATCTGTATATATAAATTTATATCTGTGTATATATAGCAAACAATATGTACAAGTGAAACAATATATATAATATATATATAATATATATATATATATATATATATATATATATATATATATATATATATATATTATATTACCACTTTCACATATTGTTTGCGTGTACACTCCGTTAACGCTATTTGTCTTCCATTCTGCGCCTGACGTTACTTCACCACTTAACTCCATTCCGTGACCGCCACCTAATGACTTAGCATGGGAGAAGTATTATTAAAGCATTTAATCTTCACGGTCGCGGCCGTGGGTGCAGCACTTGGCCATATGAGAAACGCGATCCGGATTTCACGGTCCGGAGTAGAAACGTCTTATCGAACATGTTAATCTTTTGAGTCAATTGCACAGTTCTCGACACAGTCTCATTACTCTTTCAGGCGCCGGCTGAGTCATTTTGTTCCCTGAGACTGCACTTGGAAAGAAGTGAGCCGGCCGCCGAGACCGATCATTCGGTATTGTTTGTGTCCGCGAACTGCTCGTTGAGGTCGGCGAAACTGGTCGTTATTTCATTAGTAATAGAGTTATTTATAGGTGTAATACGTTTTACAATACTCGTCGACGACTTATCGGTATTGATCTTACACGCCCCGATAGGTAAGGTTTTTGAAGAAGGGAAAAGAATTTTCAACTGCACTTTCAAGGAAAAACATCCATTTTTTGAAGGAAATAAAATGACATTTTATGTCTGACAGATCGACTTTAGAAACGTAAAATCCATAAAAAAAGAAAAGAAAATCACCTGTCATGAGGGAAAAAATAATGTTTTCCTGTATTTTTTCTTAAATGAGGAGAATTACATTTGCCCCCGAGAATTCCGTCATGTTTCGCCATTTTTGATTTGCTACTTGCGTCATAATTTGCTTGATGAAGAACTTTCATCCAGAAGGCCGAATGTCTTCATTAACTTCAATGACTTTAATTGGTTTAATTAAGCACCTGCCGAGAGTCAAAGGGTTGACCTCCTGCACAAAAGATACTCTGGGGAAGATTTAATGAAGCGCACTTTGCATTATTTACCAAGCTTGGATGTTTTGTGTGTATATATATGTTATATATATATATATATATATATATATATATATATATATATATAATATATATATAAATATAATATAATGTATATATATATATATATATATATATATATATATATATATATATATATATATATATAAATTTCTGATTCACATCAGGATCAGAACCCAGTTCTTTCAATTGAAAGGCAAGGGGCGCTGCCCACTAGGCCATACAAGTCATAAAAGAAGTTGGAACCTGAGGGCAACTGCTGCCCCCAAGGAATTACTTGGGCAAGCTAATTGGTTGCGTACCGGGATAATTCGAATGACATGCTGTCAGTTGGGTCATTGCTGAGTCGAGAAGTTGGGGAAAACACTATGGTACGCAAGCAGTTAGCTTGCCCAAGTAATTCCTTGGGGGCAGTTGCCCTCAGGTTCCAGCTTCTTCCATGACTTGTATGGCCTAGTGGGCAGCGCCCTTGACTTTCAATTGAAAGACCTAGGTTCGATTCTGATATGTGAGTCAAATTTATTTTTGTTCCACACGTGATTGTGTGTTGATTATTTATATATATATATATATATATATATATATATATATATATATATATATATATATATATATATATATATATATACGATTATTCAGTCCTCTATTGTAGTTTTTACGACCTTCAGCTTGCCCAAGGAGAGCAGAGTTCGATCCCCAAACGAGTGGGAACGATTTCGTTGGTTAGTTGAAACCTTGAGGGTCATATGTGCATACGTTGACTTTACGGGGTTGTTAATCAATATTGGTTGCTAACGCACAGAAACTTCTCCGTCTGAAGGAATCTAGCCGATATATATAGATATATATTATATATATATATACACACAGATATATATATATATATATATATATATATATATATATATATATATATATATATATATATATATATATATATATATATATATATATATAAATATATATATATATATATATATATATATATATATATATATATATATATATATATATATATATATATATATATATATATATATATATATATATATATATATATGCTTTTAAATTATTTATTCTTCAGTCAGTGAAATTCTGAACATGACATCCCCATGTTTTTTTACGGAATTCATTCGGCGTTTCATGATATGGGGTTTAATGAAAATTATAACTATTATGCTTTTATTTGCGTTGTGTAGGATTTGATTGCACGACTTGGCGACTGGGTATAGATTATTTGTTTCTTTTTCTTCACAATTTTTTTGAAGCGAGATGTAAATCTATTAATTATGCATAATGTTTTATTAAAATCTACTTATTATTTGCTAAGAATAATAATGATAACAATAATAATAATAATGAGGATGATGATGATGATTATGAAAAAGTTTTGAAACTCATTAACTTGCCTGGCAAGTCTAAAAATTAGTTTTGTTAATAATAATAATAATAATAATGAAAAGTACTGTCCATGAAACAAGTTTTTTCTTCTATAAAACTTAGACTTTTGACGTTTCATTTTTCATACGATTTCGTTGTTCTCCCTCCGAATTCTAACAATGAAAGTTCGAATGTAT
>NC_089781.1:1561896-1601896 GCF_040412425.1 Macrobrachium rosenbergii | reverse complement strand
GTATGCAGTAATTAATTGTCGTTTAGGTATTATTCTAGCATTTCATTCTTATTATTATTTTTGGTTCTTGTTTAACAAATAAAATCAGTCCTACTGTAAAGTGTCTGTCAAGCAATTAACAAACTTAATTCATGAAAAGAGGAAAGATGAGAGTATTGTTTATACGTCAGCCTTACTGAAAATTAGGCAATGTTGACCAAAGATGACTACTGCCTTAATTCTGGTGAGAACAGCCCAGGGTAACCATGAAACCTGAGAACCAAAAGGGTTGTGGGATAATATAAATTAATGTAACGGGTCGTTCGTGATGATTTGCAGTAGATATATATATATATATATATATATATATATATATATATATATATATATATATATATGTATATATATATATATATATATATATATAATCAGAAAGCTACAAACGTCCTATAATATCCAATTCCTCTACCTCGGAAAATATAATGTTAAAAATTTTAGTTGATAATAAGTCTACCGTTCCGTGGGATCGAACCAGCGACGGACGGAGAATCAGGACTACAGTGACACACTAACCAGTCGGCCACAAGAGAGGTATAAATGAATACCATCTCCCATCAGCCCACCCGTCGAACTCAGGTGTTTTGCGTTTGGAGACGATATCCACCCACCTCTGCCATGTTGACCGTGTAGTGCGTTTGTCGCAAAATTATGACTATTTATCACATCACCGTGATTCATAACAATCAGACGTTTGTAGCTTTCTGATTGTATATGAATCACGGTGATGTGATAAATAGTCATATATATATATATATATATATATATATATATATATATATATATATATATATATATATATATATATAAACATTAAGCTACAAATGTCCTTTAATATAGTTCACTCTACTCTAAATAAAAATATTTTCATATATTACCCGAAGGGGAGTTTTTTTATTTGATAATAAGTTCGTCGACGTACTTATTATCAGCTGAAAAAAATTCCCCTTCGGGTAACAGATATGAAAATATATTATTTCCGAGGTAGAGCGAATTGAATATTAAAGGACATTTGTAGCTTAATGCTTGTATATGAATCACGGTGATGTGATAAAATTCATATATATATATATATATGTGTGTGTGTGTGTGTGTGTGTGTGTGTGTGTGTGTGTGTGTGTAGCGTGTGGGAGTTGTTTGCATAGCACTTGCATGAACCTTCACGTAAATCCGTAGTCTATTGTAAGATTAAAATCCGGCTTTCTCCCTGTCGTGCGCTCGGTTATTTATAAATTTCAGCTCGACGAAACTACCAATTTTCGAAATTATAAACTCTTAGTCATTAGGCGGCAATTGGACCTCTTAGGACCACTTATTAGAAAACTGCATTCCGAGTGGACGCTATTTTGCACCTTGGGAGGGTCTCACGCAAGAAAGTCGTGTCGTGAATCCCGAAAAGAAGGAATTTTAGTCGGTCCTTGAGCGGTATTAAAAGAGTTGGGCGACGTTACTTATCGCGCTGAATTACGGCACACATGCATTGCAATAAGGGAGAAATAATAGACTTGTAGTGCAGCACTCATGATTTGAGTGGTGCGTGCATGGTGAACTGCTTTCACTCTTTCCGTGGCCTTTTTATTTACTTATTATTTTTATTATTATACCCTTCTTACTTTTCATTTCAGATAATTGCTAATTAAGCGCATGGATTTTTCTAGGTAGGTTCATTATCGGTATAATTATTCATGGTTGATAATATTTTACCAGCTTGAAGTGCCGCTTATCATGAGATGGCATCTGCCTTCACACCAAGGTCTACATTGCATTAGCTTTTGCTTGCATATATATATATATATATATATATATATATATATATATATATATATATATATATATATATATATATATGACTTTATATCGAATTCACTTTACCCGGGGAATAACTTACAGGCAAGGGGAATCATTTCTGATAAGTGCAGCTGCCCGGCCGGGATTTGAACCTGGGCATTTGGTTTAGATAGAGTGACAAAGTCCTCTTATCACCTTCTGTGTCAGAACAGGTCCAAATCTTGGTTGAGGCAGATTCGCTTATCAGTTAAGATTCCCCTTGTGTGTAAGTTATTTGTAAAACAAAGTGATTCCGATAATAAATGGTATTTGTTGCTCAATATTTGTGAGTGAAAAAGTCGTTTGAGTATGAATGACACACTCACACGCACATCTATGTACATATATATATATATATATATATATATATATATATATATATATATATATATACATGTCTACCCCAAAGCCAAATCAAAAAAGTCCTTCAAAAGAAGGCATCACATATACAAAAATAATAAAAGCACGTAAAAAGAAAAAGAAAGAAAGATATATATATATATATATATATATATATATATATATATATATATATATATATGATATATATAACCTGTATAATATATATGTGATTTTCCCAGTTTTCCCAGCAACTTGTGCCGTGACCTTTGAACTAGGTTATCACAATGGATTTTGCGTGCGCGCAGGTTGTAGGCCAGTAGTGCATAATTACCGGGCCGGGGAAAAAATGAGGCAAAAGCGATCCATAAACAACAGGCCTTATACATCTGATATTCCAGTTACCTTTTATAGAAGGAAATCACGTAATTGCCACTCGTAGATGAGAGTCAAAGAAAGCTATTTGACGGATGATTTTGTAATAATAACAGCCAATGATATTCTGTCATTTAGCCTTTGGTAATCCTTTTGATCCCCGTGCTCGCCGCTCGATCAAAGAAATTAATTGGAGCTTCAATAACTGTTGATTTGCAGTGTTCTAAAGGTAATTGATTCGTTAACGTCCAAATACTAGATTACGGAACGACAAAAATCTGTCGGAATTATAACGGTGCAATAGAAGCCGCTGCTGCTGCTGCTGCATATCATTTCGACTCATTTCGTATGTCTGAGCAGGGGAACAATAACGTCGTTTCTCATTCCTTTCCCCTCCAATCACAGCTTTATTATATTAAATGTTTCTTCCGGATCTTTATGAACAGCAGGTTGACTAATGACGGCCCTTTTCTCTTTTTCCTTCCCCAGGTGAGAATGACACGCCGCCGCCGCCGCTCCTCGCACCCTTCGAAAAACGGGTAAGGCCGAGGAGGGGGTTTCCGTCAGCAGCGTTCCTGTGTCTGAAATGGAGACAGGCATTTTTGGCGTTGTAATGAGAGGGCGTATCGACGCGGGCCAATCTAGCACCAGTCCATTATATACCATAATAGCGATTTATTGAACGCCTAATAAACGGGGCAATCCTTGCCACGCTTAACGGGGCGTCCAGGCAACCGATATGTCAAACTTGGGTTCCAGGCTGCCTTCTGCCACGTAGAGGACGGTACGGTTACTCTTTTTCTCTTCGTTTTACTCTCTCTCTCTCTCTCTCTCTCTCTCTCTCTCTCTCTCTCTCTCTCTCTCTCTCTCCAGTGCGTTCTGTTTTCATAATTACTGATTGTCTCCCTCTGAAATTTTTGCAAGATCTCTCTCTCTCTCTCTCTCTCTCTCTCTCTCTCTCTCTCTCACATATATATATATATATATATATATATATATATATATATATATATATATATATATATATATATATATATATGTATGTGTGTGTATACACACACCGCCAAATACATGTAATGTGTATTTGCATATAGGTATGCATACACTGTATAGATATGAGAATTTAATACTGTATATACAAGCATTCACAAACTGGTACAAATACATTTAAATAAATAGTATCTTTGCCACGGTCACGTTTAGAAGTTGAAAGTCAAATCATTTCAGTCTTTGTCGAAAATCCTGTGGTTGTTAGAACTAGGAATATTTTTCTCCATTTAATTGTTTACTTAGTTTAAATGAAGATAATTGGGCTGGCATAGGCATTGCCCTTTGCATATTTTTATATTGCGTCCTGAGTATCCGTTGGTATATGGTAGCCTGCGTGGCGGTGCCTTTCTCTCTCTCTCTCTCTCTCTCTCTCTCCTTAGCGTGTTGTTGTACTCGCTATAGTTGTCTGTGTAAGTTCTCTCTCTCTCTCTCTCTCTCTCTCTCTCTCTCTCTCTCTCTCTCTCTCTCTCTCTGATGATCCATCCTTCATCATGGTTTGTGGTAAGAAAAAAAAATCGAAAACCTAATTATTAGAGAAATAATCAACAAGACTTATATCCAGAAATCGAATCCATCTCCAAATCTAACCCTCTCTCCTTTGGCCCATGTCCCGTCACTCCACAAAATTTCAGTGAAATTCATCGGTAACTTCCTGAGTTATCATTAAATTTTAGACTTACAGGCAGAAACAAACGAGAGCGGGTGAGCACATACAGAAAAACGTCCAACTTTGTTTCTGAGGATATTGTAGCTAAAAGGGATTAATTGTCGAAAAATATCACTGAGTAATTTTCAGGTGGACGTGAATATTAATTGTAATTTTACTTCTTTTTTTGTTTGCATCGGTAATCCCCATTTTGTAAACAACGAACGCGAGGATTAATTGGCTTTTAATTGGTAAGTGGAACTTTTGACCCCATGTTTCATCTCCCAGAGCACTCAAGCTCTCCACCCTTTTCTGCGTCATGAATCACACACCTTTCCTTTCGTAATGGGACATTTTGTGACCAATTTTAGGTGGATGGGGTTTCAGTGATATGTATCGATTAACGAGGTCGATTTAGCCAGCCATGCCGGTCTTGTAGTTTCATGAAGGAAAACATGTTACAACAAACACTCATCACTCCCCACCCCACCCCACCCCCCAAAAAAAATTAAAAGTAGCTGAAAGACGCAACGCTGAACCCCATCCCCAAATAAAAACGGAATATAAAAAACAACCTTATAAGGGACCGGTCACGTAATTTTGATTTTGTTGTTACGGTGATAAGTAGGCCAGTTTTTCGACCCCTCCCCTCCAACTTGCCCCATGGCCATAAGTCTTCTCCCCTTTTCCCTCTCCTCACAGCCTCAAGCCTTTTGGGCTTTAGGTGGTAAATATCTTTGTGGGCTTTATTTTTTAAACCTTTTTGGGAGAGAGGACCTACCATTTGTTGCCAAAAGTTATTGTCCTTTCTGTATTTTCTCATTCTATTTTATTCTTTGGTGTTTTGGGGTGTTAATGTATGATTAGGTGCCTCTTAGGGCTTCTGATGTCTGTCTCTTTTGTTTTATTATATTTTAACTTTCTCCGCGTCAAACGACTGTTTTTAGATAATTTATGCCAGTATATCTGTATGCCAATACGTCTCTTGTCATTGTTGCCTAATTTTTTTTACTCTCTCTCTCTCTCTCTCTCTCTCTCTCTCTCTCTCTCTCTCAACGTATGATGTGTAAAATGCTTTTTTCTGCGAATCCCTCTCTTTCTTGGTACGTTATGGCATTAAAGCAGTTTGTGTATAGCTAACGTCAGGTGATGTTTAATTCGCCATACAGAAGAATCGCTTTATGGTTGCAGTCATTCAATCCAAATTAACAGAAGAGTACACTTAATCTCGTTCCATTTCCCCTATAAAGCAACATGCGTTAAAACAACTGTTCTCCCTTTGTTCTCTCTCTCGCTCTCTCTCTCTCTCTCTCTCTCTCTCTCTCTCTCTCTCTCTCTGGCGCGCGCGCTTTTTTCATTATTAATTGCTCGTTTTACTTTTCCGTTCTTTACAACGGCTTGTCACAAATTAGCGTGGGCGTGAGCCATGAGGGCTGAATTCACCATGGGCGTTTATATGCAAGGGCTGTTATTTGGATCCATTGCGGGCAGACTTCCGCCCTTATAGACTTCCGCGGCTTCATTCTTCCCAGTGGAGAGACTTCTCAAAAAGTTTGCGGATCTGAAAATGGGCAATCAGTACTCTTTCCAACGTTAATTACGAATCCAATTTATTTACGTTTCGTTTTTACAGAGCCGTAATCCGGACGTCCCGTATGTGGCTCTCTTTAAAATGTCATTCGTTTAGCAAACGCGTTTAAAAAAAAATTACGTTATTAATTACTGGGCGATATAATTGAATTCATTACGGACTTCACGCTTCTTAATATTAATAAAAGGGGAATTATATGTGTGTCTTGCATCCCTCCTCTTGTGCTAAACTCATTTATCATGTTCGAGGAAGCGTCGTCGATATTAATCCGGCTCTTTAATGTGTCCTCACACTCCTCAGTTCGCTAAGAATAACGACAGCGTCGAGGGAGATGGCATCCTCTCAAGTATTTTGTGTGAGGAGCAAAGAAAGAGGACGATGATTGCAGGAGCTGTGCCGTGGATGGGCGCCCTGGGACTCTTCGGCCCGGGCCTTCTTCATTTGGATGCAACGCGCGATTCTAAGATGCTTGCGCTTTTTGTCAATCCCGAGGTCTTCGTTGTCGTTATTACCGTTGTTGGCTTTTGTGCGACAATGACTTGTCATGCACTTTTTTCCCCACCCCCCATTTTTTAGTTGTTGTTAAAGCTTTGAAAGGTTGTCGAGAGGTGTTTGAACGGCGTTGTTTTGATAGATTGCTTCTTTTGTTTAGGGGTTGACTTTTATTTTACATTCAAACATCGCCTGCCTTAAGGTTTGACTTCTGACAGTTATGTTGCTACTCCAGTCAGGAAGGTACCGACCTTCGGCTCATGATGATCATTATCATCGTTGTGACAAATATGACAAATATTTTTTATTCGTTTTTGAGACTGAACCTGCTCTTCATTATATTGTTTTGCTTAAAAAGTGACGACGATAAACCACTTGTAGCATTATGTTTTGTGGTACTGTGATTTATATTTACACATCCTGAGTAGGATGAAGTTTTGTTTGTTGTTCTTTTCTGTAAGGTTTATGGAAATGAATCCTTTTATTTTATACCCGAAAATTACCTATCTTGATGTGATATGGACTGGATTTCACCTTGATTCATGTGATCCCTGTAAAATGACCCTCGTAGGAGAAGTTCTGTCAGTGTGGTACACTGTAGGCATTACTAAAAGGTTGTTTGCAGTGTCCAGTCGGCCCCTAGATGCACCCACTTCTTAGCGTTTTATTTTAACCATTCTCGCTTCCTTTCTTCCAGTTTGCTGTCCAAACACTTTAACTCTCTTTTGTTACTGTCTTCAGCGCTGAATGGTCGTAAGTGCCCCCAAGCTTGGCTTAATAGCCGAATTTTCATAAATCATCCAGTCCTAGAAAATGGAAGATAGAAGAAGCATGATTTAAATTTTATATTCTTTTGGTCTTTTCATAATGTGTAAGATTCTACGCTCAAATTTGCAGCCTTGTCCAGTACACCTGCATAGTACTAATCAGGATGAATAAGTCAGTGACAATCTTTAAAATATTCATTTGAATGGAAAATCAATTTCATATTTGAATGTCATTTAGACTGATATTTAATTATTGTTTTAAACTGATATCTAATTATTGTTTTGAACTGATATTTAATTATTGTTTTAACTGCGGCGGGAACCATTTCGTGAATAGAATATTAGCTCCAGTGAGGCAATTATCTATATTTTTTTCCAGCTAACTTCGACTAGGCTATATCAGTTAATAGACATTTCAGTCCTCAGATACTTTGGTATTTTTTCTTATATTCATTTGCTTTCATGGGGCACCAAGTCTGGAAAAAAAAAGACTTTGTAATGTTAAACCATCCTAGTGCTGAAACTTACGACAGGCCATGTGAATTTGTTTAAAGTGACGATTGGTCATAATGAGTCCAGAAGAGTTCCTAGAGGGAGCATTTATTTTTTTTCGATTAGTATTTGGGTTTTTAGGTTGAAGTACTGTACCATCATTTTCTCTCTTTTTAATACCTCTTCTTGAAAACCGTCTTTATGGACATGCTCAGCGATGAGGAAATTAATGTTAGCAGTGGGAAAGACTGTGAGGGAGGATGTGACGTTTTTCGGGTGCGGAAATTTAGATTTGAAAAAGATTCATGCTCAGGAAATCGAGATATAAGGAAAAGACAAGTTTTTTTTATTATTATTTTTAGAATCTTAATGAGGATATGGAAATCTCATTGTGGATTCTGGAGGAAGCAGCCGACGCTCTTTTTATAACATTGGGAGAAATGAGTGGCCCTTTTTATGGCCGTGATTGCAGGGCTGAATCCGATTGAGGCGTCTCTCGACGTCACAGGCTCCTATGCGCTCGGCTAGGGCGGGTGTTGAACATTTTTTAGAAGTCGGGATATGACGAGTTCTTACGTTTCTTGTTATTTTTTTCAACTTTTCTTGTTATTTTTACATTATTATTGTCTTTTATTTTTTTTAGTGTGAACAGTGGTCATGAGGATTCTGGTTTTATGTTTTCTTGACAGATTTCAGTATTTTTAGATTTATAGTGAGCAGCAGAAAGATGGCTTTGTTTATTTCTTTATTTAGAAAATTAAAAGTTTACATTCATTTTATGGCAGTGCAAATTACATCTTATTGAGGATTTTATGGTACTTTAGATGAGACTAAATAACTGGTTATATACATGTCTTGAGTTATAGTTATCCACCGCATTTTCAAATTGTTCATGAGTGTTTTGTGTACATCATTGTGTGGCTACTAACGACAACCCAGAGGACCTGCTGATTTTAGTATTTTGGTTAACCATATGCTTGTAAACACGCACACGATCTATTTAAACTCTACGGGAACTAAACTGCACATTTAAAATACTGTTTTTGGCGTTAGTTGTCATTATTCATTTAAATAGAAAATCTAGTAATTTTTTCCGAGAAAACCACGCATGCCTGCATCCTAGGAATAATTTTCTGCCCTCTTGTAAAGCTTCCACCCTTCACCTTTATACGTTTTCGAATTGTTATTATTATTTTCCCTCACAACTTTACCAGGTTTGTATCTCCGATGCTGGATCTGGGCTGCAACCTGCCTTCTGATCTGACCTCCATACTTTATTTTCTTAGGAATCCAACACTCCTGATGTTCTCAGGATGATAGGTACTACTTCCATTTCAGCTTACCATAGTCTCCTCATTTTCATATTTAGATCTGGGTGCTTATGGTTTCTCTGTTTTTGTCCTTGTGCCTTCATAGATATTTTAAGGGTTTATTTACCGAAATGAGGTCTGGTCTTCGAACCTGTATCACATGGTTAGTCTTTACATCATGGTCCCAGAGTACTTTTAATTATTAGTTTTCCTGCATTTTTCCTGGAATATAATGGTACCACTTGTCTGCATTTGGTAGGAATTTTTTTCACAGAGCTTCCAAGCCAAGTCCTTAGCGTCTGTGTCATGCTCTTTTTTTTTTTTATTATTAATTTTGAATTAATGCTAGACATAAACGTATGATGTAGTGTATGGTCTCCATATTCAGTTCTCATTTGCAGCATACAGGTGATGATGGTGTTTAGAAATATATCGTATTTTATGCTTAACATGTACGTAGTTCATTGGAGAGTGGAAGCATTACCATGCTTTCACTCTCCCTGTTGGGTTTTCCCATCGTCAACCATTGCCAACTGCCATCTCCAGACACATCCCAAATCTGCCTCAGGTGCCGGACATACATTTGTTTGTCCTCCCATTTCTCTTTCATTTTACTTGACCCTTTTCTCGTAATTGCCAGGTTCTTCGGCAACAGATTTGAGTTGTTCATTCTAAGCTGTTTTCAACCACCCATCTGCACTTTGCCTAAGGCTACTGGCAAAGTACTTTTTTTTTCTCAGTGCTGATACAGACCTCCTTACTTGCGTTACTCACCCACCTTACCTGTTTGGTAAGCAGAGTCTTACCACACTTGCACATGGATGTAGTGCGTTACTGATGGTCGTCAGTTTTCCTATTTTTCTGTCCACGTTTTCTAGGTCTTCAATTGTCCAGTCTACTGCTCCTTCACTATATTTTACTGCTGTAACAGCCCATTTATTGACTGCTTTCAGTGTTTCCACCATTATTATAATAATTAAAAGTGAATGATTGTCCGTATGAAACAGGCGTAATTAGCCATTAACCATAAACAACATAATGCCACTGAATGAAAAGTGAATGGAGAGGATAAAATAACAGATGGATAATATTCGAGATAAATATATCGACAAATAGTGTTACATTTGAGTTTCAAATGGATATTGCTACCTTAAACGGGCGGTAGGAAAGTAATATTTTCCATGACGCCGAATATTGATGCTTTGGAGATATTTTATGTCGCCTTGCTTGCTCATGGTATCGTTTCCTCAGTGGAACGTAAATATTTCAAAGATGGCGTATGCTTGCTGAATAAGTAAAGAAATGTAAGAAGGTGCACGAGTAAGTAAATGGGTAATATGGAATAATCAAACGAGATGTGGAGTGCGAGAGCAAAATATCTTAAATCAATTTTGTCCGACATATTTGACTTCAAATGATTTAGGTTTCACAACAGAACAGGGACATTTTGCACATAGAGCATTTTTCTCTAAATAGGGAATATGACGGCATAACTCTGCATAAAGCGAGGCGATAGATGTTGGGGAAAAACATTTTTAGTGACATTTTAAGTAAAACACGCCGATCTTTGTACACGACTTTCTCTTTACTTAATTGCTATTTAGTACCCAGATGTTCATAAGGCGATTGTTTTTTAACACAAATATGATTTTAATGGAGTTGAATTATCATCCAAATTTTAGTCGTGTGCATAAATCTTGTTATATATTCTGCTTGGTTTGATTAAATGATCGATTTTATACATTTATACAGAGTTCATTTTTAAGTATTTTCTCTTCTTCTTCGCTCACATTAACGAAATTATGTCGCTAAAGATACATTTTCCTGGCTCGACAACGTCTTCCCAAGAATGGCAGAAAACACTTGAATAAACATATCTTCGTCCTTTTTCTACATCTCATTAAAATATTCAGTTGCTTCCAAGCTGGTGTTCCGCGCTGATGAGGATAATTGTCCTTGGAGTGACCGTGACGAAGAAATAAAACTGCTGGTGATGCTCACTCTTGTGCATTTGTGGTTCTACCTGTGAGGTTTAACGCATTTCAGTCTACAGCTCATTCCTGGTGTGTGTGTTTTTTTTCCGGGTAATTCAACTGGAAGTACTTGTAGAAAATTGATTCGGCTTTTTTAGTTGGTATTTTTATATTATGTAAATATTCTCTCTCTCTCTCTCTCTCTCTCTCTCTCTCTCTCTCTCTCTCTCTCTCTCTCTCTCTTAACTTGTAGCTGAACATTTTCTAACAAATTTTCAGAAATTGAGAATAGATTTTATTTTTAAAACTTCTATCCCCATACGAAATTTTTCTCTCTCTCTCTCTCTCTCTCTCTCTCTCTCTCTCTCTCTCTCTCTCTCTCTCTCTCTCTCTCTCTCTCTCCGGAGCATATAGATGGAAATTTATACAAGACGAAATGGTAGACGAGCTCTGACTAATTTTCAAAACTGCCACAGCCACTTCCCCACAAAAAAAAATGGAGAAAGACATGTCAAGATTTCCATAGCACTGCTGGCATGAAATAGCATTTGCTCTTTGCATTTCAAAGACGGACAAAATCGTCCCTTTGGATAGGGGGGAAGAAGAGACCTGAGAGAGCAAGAAGTAGACACAGACAGATAGACAGACAGAGTCTCTTCCGAAGGCTCGCCAGTGCTTCGTGCGTTCCCGTGTAATCAGACTAAAAGTCTTCAGGTTTATTATCATGAATGATAGAAGCCTCAGGGGAGACCATTATCCCAGCTTCAGCTGGGCGTCACGGGGAATGCTCGATTCAATCAATCAGCCGGGCTCTGGTGACTGGGGAAAAGAATTTTCATGAGAACACAGAAACGTTTTAGCGACGGGAACGCTTGGAACTTTTATGCCGACAGTGGAATGGTTTAAACAGTAGCAACTTTTGGGTGTGTGTGTTTTTTTATGCTGAAAAAGAAACGTTTAAAATATAGCAACATTTTTATTTTATTAGGTTGGCTTAAAAAATTTGTAAGTGATATCAACATTTAGGGTTTCTGTGATTTAGAATTTTGTGCATGCCAGATTTGTTTTAGTGACGATTGCTTTGAATTTAAGAAAAAGGAGGCTTGTCTAAGAAATTTCATGTCAAAAGAAGCTTGTAAGGGACGTGTATGTTTAATTAAGCGACCAGGGAAACGTTTAGAAAATATCTGAATAGCATTCTCTTTCATGGAGAGAAACGTTTTAGTAATACGAACTATTAAATTCAGTTTATCGTTAGCCATTTATAAGGTTGTGAAGAAACTAAAGGTGCAGTAAAGACTATCGCACTGAACATGTGCCGGAATAATTGTTACTAGAGAAGGAATACTTATGCTTTCTTCTGATGCAGATTATTCTTATTTATTGGCATTATTAGTATTCATAAAAAATAAACTCCATCACATACAGAATGAATGAGCTCATCCGTAATAACAATTATTCGTACAGACGAAGTAAGGAAGTAAGAAACAAAGTATAATCTTGTTGGATTGGACTTTTGACGTTGCGTAAGTGACGAACACGACCAAGATGACAAAGTGTTGATTGATTAATGCAATGTAAAATGGCATTGCAACGACTATGGTCATCAACGTAGCGGAAGAAAGATAGGGTCCTAGGTTTTGACCTAGGCGTTTGAATTAAGATTCTACTTCGACATGCGTTCGTGCATTCAAGAATTCGTGTGTACCGTTCGTGCGGAGATGGTCTTTTCGTGATCATGAGAGCAGACAGCCCTAAAAGAGAAGTTCCATGGCAGGTAGGGGAAGAGCGAGGTATAAAAAGAATTAGTAAACAAGAAAAATGGTATTCATGTATCTGGTCCCGAGGGATCATAAAAACGAGCTTTTCGGCGTGTTTCCTGCGAGCAAGGTAGGACCAACTGGGATGAGGAAAGGTAAACTTCATTTAACGTGTGTCAACTCAACGCTCGGATTTACAGACTGAATTCATTTCAGAAACTTGATTCGTTTTTATTGTGATGAGTAGATGTGCTACCCTATGGAAGTATATAGTTCCTTGTTGGACGGGTCGATATCGTACTGGGCTAGCACTGCTGGGGCCCGCGTTCGACTCTCCGGCCGGCCACTGAAGAATTAGAGGATTTTATTTCTGGTGATAGAAATTCATTTCTCGCTATAATGTGGTTCGGATTCCACAATAAGCTGTAGGTCCCGTTGCTAGGTAATCAATTGGTTCTCAGCCACGTAAAACAAGTCTAATCCTTCGGGCCAGCTCTAGGAGAGCTGTTAATCAGCTCAGTGGTCTGGTTAAAATAAGGTATATATATATATATATATATATATATATATATATTGTGTATATATATATATATATATATATATATATATATATATATATATATATATATATATATATATATATATATATGGAAGTACATTTTTACAGGACTAGGATTTCGAATGGCAACCTGCAGGCAGATTTTCTGCTTTGTCAACATTAAATCTCATTAGGGAGTCTGGGGCAAACTTAAGATCTGAATAGGTTAAGCATGCTTAGCCTGACGCCAAATGTTCACTATAAAATTAATTTTTCAGGAAAAGAAACCGAGTAATGGCCATCGGAGTACAGAGGCATTCATCGAAATTGATTTAATCAAGACTAATACTTTATATTCTGGCACATTAAGCATGTTACTCTCATGTTCCGTTGTCTTGCCATTAGTAATCATGCATGTGACGGACAGACGTTGGAGACGTTGCCTTTTCAGTATGGTAGATTCTAATGACAAATTAATGCACAGAGGGTTAACAGTATCTGTGAGAGAGATGTTTATTTAACTAACTGCAAGACGCACAGACTTTAGTATCAGAGAGAGAGAGAGAGAGAGAGAGAGAGAGAGAGAGAGAGAGAGAGAGAGAGAGAGAGGTGATTGAATGAATATTAAGATCAGAAAGATATTTAATCAATCAAGTACTCACAGACTTTCGTATGAGAGAGAGAAAGAATGAAAGAGAGAGTCGAATGAATATTAAGAACAGAGAGATACATAGTGAGTCATATACGCAGACTCTAGTATGGGTTAGAGCGAGAGAGAGAGAGAGAGAGTACATCTAGATATTAGTATTCAAGAGTGCGGTATTTTAGCATTAGAGAGAGAGATAGATATTGACAGACACGAACAGACTCCAGCACCCGAGGGGGAGAGAGTGTGCTTCAAAGGAAGAATGAATTACAATCGCCGGATGGCGTTTATGTTAGGAAAATGGGGGATTTACCGACAAGGGTGACACCAGAAGATGAAGGTGGGGAGATGGGATGCGTGAGGGGGGCGGGGGAAGGGGTGGAAAGGGACTGGGCTAAAGATGAGAATTTGGAAAAGGGATTTAGGGAAACAATGTTCTTTCACTTAAGGAAGTTTGTTTTCATTTGGATGTTTGGTTTACGCAGTCTTTGATTTGTTCTTCCAGTTTGCTTCTTCTTTGCCCATTGTTGTTGAATGCAGAGAATCCTAAAATAACCTCTTCATGGAATTATCAATAATGTTATCATCAACTAGATCTCGGGTTGTCATTGACGTTCGGGTTATTGTTATTGCTGATGCGTTTATTCCGTGAATTGGAAAGGGGTACGATACGCCTGCAAGATATTCGACAGATTATTTAAACGATTATTGAAGATAGGAAATATTTTTTTATTATTTCACAGGGAATGATAAATGGATCCTATTGCATCAATTCCCTTTTTGTTTAGCGAGGAAACATTTGAACACAAGGATTTATTATTATTATTATTATTATTACAGATTATTTAAACGATTATTGAAGATAGGAAATATTTTTTTATTATTTCACAGGGAATAATAAATGGATCCTATTGCATCAATTCCCTTTTTGTTTAGCGAGGAAACATTTGAACACAAGGATTTATTATTATTATTATTATTACAGATTATTTAAACGATTATTGAAGATAGGAAATATTTTTATTATTTCACAGGAATAATAAATGGATCCTATTGCATCAATTCCCTTTTGTTTAGCGAGGAAACATTTGAACACAAGGATTTATTATTATTATTATTATTACAGATTATTTAAACGATTATTGAAGATAGGAAATATTTTTTTATTATTTCACAGGGAATAATAAATGGATCCTATTGCATCAATTCCCTTTTTGTTTAGCGAGGAAACATTTGAACACAAGGATTTATTATTTTTATTATTCTTTGTTTTCCATGTGGATGAAGTGATACATTTTTTGTGTTTTTGTGTATATTGTGGATATTGTACACCTGTAAAGACGATAAGAGTTTGTTGCCAAAAGACAAGAACGGTAATTAGAAAATTTGTTTTTGCGTAACATCTGAAAATATATGTAAAATATTAGCAATACATAAAGGAAAACTTTAAAAAGACTTCACTTCATCCATTATTATTATTAATATTTTTATTATCATTATTAATTGGCTAGTTTCCATGTTATTAGAATATCTCTAAGCCTTCCTCACCATTTAATTGAGGTCCTAAAGTGGGATAAAGTCAGTTATTATTATTATTATTATTATTATTATTATTATTATTATTGAATTTCTGTGATTTTCAAAGTAGATTGTGAAGATTTTACTAACATTTTCCCATTTCTGGAAAAGAATTTCCTTTTGCACCACTTGAATCTGTGTGACTGTTTATTTACATGTTTGCAGTCTCTCTCTCTCCTCTCTCTCTCTCTCTCTCTCTCTCTCTCTCTCTCTCTCTCTCTCTCTCTTAAATTTAAGATGCCTCCGTGGTAATGAGAGGATCATTCCAAAATGGGGCGAGAAATCTGTTAAAAAGGTACGTTGCATCATAAAATGTAGCGAAATTTATGAAAACGCGTTTTTGGGACAAGGCGCTCCTTAGGCTGGTTGTGCGGGCTGGGAGGTAGATAGGAGATGAAGGGGGGCATGTGGCCCGGAGGCTTTTGGGGTTGGGGTGGGGAAGGTGGTTATGATAAGTACGAAGGTTCATGTTCAAACACACCAAGGAAACCAGAGGAAGAATTAATCTCTCTCTCTCTCTCTCTCTCTCTCTCTCTCTCTCTCTCTCTCTCTCTCTCTCTCTCGACACCTAAGCATCGCTCGCCGCGATTAGCAAGAGCGTCGATGTAGGCAAACAAGCTCTTCTACGAGGGAAACCACTCCATGATGAAGCCGATGATTGGTCGGGTGATAGCGTAGATTACGGCGGTGGGAATGGCCGTAAACATTTACGTAAAGAGGGGAAGGGACGTATTTCAGCAGTGTTTTAAGATTGCTTCAATTTTTGAGGTGGAGGGCGAGGCTGCAGGAAAGGAGCTCGATTTTCAGGAGCGTTCAGTACAGTTAAGCTTGTATTTAATGTGCAATAGGTATTAGGTGAGAGTTTAAACATTTTTTTTTTTTCTTGGCAAGTAAACTAATTAAGATCTTTTATCTCCAGTATCTGTGACCACAGTTGTTGTGCTGCCACTTTCTAATAATGAATCAGTTAATTAATCAATCTTTTGTTTAATTAACGGTTAATAAAGCATTTTTCTCCTCCCCACCCAAAAAATCCTTTAACCCTTCCTCCCGTTCACGGAAAACGGCATCATTCAGGCTGGACTTGGAAAAATTATCACTCTCGGATTATTAAATTGGAACTCTGAAAATACAGCGTGCGTTGCTTTGAAAATAAATGGAGGAAGAACGGCCTGTGAGTTATGCAAAGAATTCAAGCGTTCCCTTGCACCTCGAGAGAGAGAGAGAGAGAGAGAGAGAGAGAGAGAGAGAGAGAGAGAGAGAGAGAGAGGTGTAGGGGTGCATGTTTGAGTGTCTCGACTTGAAGCGCAAAACTTTTGCGTTTGTTTGTTTAATCACGAGAGATCTGCTTTTGGTATATTCAGGGAAGACGAGTTATTTTTAGCAAACATTATCTCTTTCGGCAGCCGAAGCAAATATGACAACAACAAGCGTGGATGTGTGTACATGCTGCAGAACGATTGCGGTTGTGCAAGCGGCAGCCATACTCCTATGCACAGATGTTTTTGTTTGTGTGCGTAGCAACCTTTCTTTTAACTACATACGTTTGTGTTTATGACAGCGACATTGCTTCTTTTTACATACGCTTTTGTTTTATTAAGAATCAATCTTAAATTCGATTTGGTATATTTGGGATGACATTAAATTTTTTTTCCATAATTCATTTCCTCTTAGTTTGTGTTATATGACCAACAAAAGAGAAATGTCAAGGCAGTTATCATTCAAATCTCAGCATCCGTCTAAGTTTCACCGTCTTCGTAATTTGGCGTTTGATAAGTAAAAAGCTATTGCAGAAATCATTTAAATTTTGCATTAATCTAGTCAAACGCTTGCATTGAGGGAAATGGGCATATTTAATTCTCCTACTTGTATTATTTTTTAAATCTTATAGTTTTATTTATTCCATCCTTCAAAAAGATTAAATCCTCATAACTTGATTTCATTTGTGTGCTAAGAAAAAAACAGCGTTCAGAATTCTTGGAAACAATTAAGGATTTCATTTTTATGCTGATGAAGCTCTCATTACTCGAGTCTTCCAACGAAAGAAACAGAAGACCTCGACTTCCTGGGTAATTGTGTTAATAGAGGAAACCTGCACCATTTCTAATAATAATGGGGAAATAATCATATTTACCATTAGCTCATCGCGGGTATCCGATTAATCAAGAGGAAGAATTAAGAGTTAATGATGAATGGCATGCATAAATGGTTGTTTTTAGAAGGAAGAATTAAGAGTTAATGATGAATGGCATGCAGAAGAGGCGATAAATGGTTGTTTTAGAAAGGAAGGGCGGAATCCCTCCCCGCAGGAGCGGCATGTGGTTCGTGAGTGCTTTCTTTTCGGTAGGTCAGCATGCTTTATTTAGACTCCGGGGACCTGGTGCTTTCTCCCCGCGATTCGAGAGGGTGCAAAGGTAAAGGTGAATAATGGGTGAGAGCATTTCCTGAGCTATCTGCTTTAATAAAGGCGAAAAGCTTTGTGATATCGTAATTAGCCCGTAGTGCACCTCTCTCTCTCTCTCTCTCTCTCTCTCTCTCTCTCTCTCTCTCTCTCTCTCTCTCTCTCTCTCTCTCTCTCTCTCACGTTGTTTTGTGTGTGTGTATATGTATATATATATATATATATATATATATATATATATATATATATATATATATATATATATATATATATATATATAGAGTATGTATGTATTTGATGTGTTAATTAGAAAAATACTGTATTTGCATGGCCCCTTTCGCGACGACTGACGATGTTTATTAGAGAAAAAATGTTATATGTCTTTTGGAGTTCAGACGAACGTGAAATTTCAAGTTCTTTCCTTACATATTCATCCTAATAATAATTTTCCATGTGAAAAGTGTGCTATATGAGATGTAACTTGTCTTTTTATAAGTGTTTATGTATGTATGGATGTATGTAAATAAATGTGCACAGTCAAGCAATGTAGAGTAGCCAAGATGGATAAAATTACTCATAAACTGGCTATCTCTTAGGTAAAAATAGTGCTGTTTCCATTTTAATATTCTGTCCCATACTGGCATGCCTCTTATCCTTTTAGTATAATAAATTTTATTCTCTCTCTCTCTCTCTCTCTCTCTCTCTCTCTCTCTCTCTCTCTCTCTCTCTCTCTGCAGAGAAAAAGAGATGTTATTGTAATTGGCTAAGAGGACTTACCGCGTCTGTCCCCCATTCCTTTGTAGTGTTGTCTTTGGGGAGAGGTGTATATTGTGTTTGCTTTCTTTCGATAATGGAAGGCGACGAAGCCTCGCTCTCTGATTCAGGGAAGACAGATTTTTTTTTTCTCCTATTCCTCTTTCGCTCAGCGTCTCCTCTCTGGGACAGAGGCAGTTAAGTCAATATCACATATCTCCCGGTTCTGAATGGTAGCCTCTTGTTTTTTCTGCGTGCCAGGCTGAAGTTGGTGATGCAGTTTTGATGAGAGTGAAAAGTTTTGCGGAACTGGTAATTAGTTCCGGATTGACGCAGTTTTTTTCTCTGCTTTTCTCCAGGGATTGGCCTTGAAATACCAGGTGGTGTTCTTTTTCGCGTTTTTATTTTTTTGGTATCGATGATTTATTTGCTTGCATGTGCTATTGAAATTTTTTTTTTTTTTACAAAGTATGGGACGACTTTGTTTTTGTTTTTTTTTTTCATTTTGCTTTCATACCGCTACCCTTTCACTTGCTTCATCATTTGTAGCATCGGATTACTTCACTGTTTTCTTTATTAAAAAAGCAACGTTGTATTAGAAATTTTTTCTGAAATAAAACTCGGGAATTTATATAACTCAGAGTAGGTGACAGAGTAATGCATTTTGAGACTATTACTATACTGTCATTTCTCTTTTTGCATCAAAGGAACTTTAAGGTAATTTTCCCGTGATTCTTGTTTACGTAACCTGGAAATAGGACCGTAAATCTCTCTCTTTCTCTTCTGTCATTGTTCGTAAGTTGTTGATACTTGACAGACGATACAATAGGATAGTAGGCATTAATCTCGACGGGCACTAAAGGTAGGGCGAGATGGCAAGCTGGGATTTATTCTCAGGATTCGGAAGAGGATTAACGCAAAGTTCCTGTTGGCCCAAACACGGGATTAAGAAAGGCTCAGAGGTATGGTCAGTGGAGTACGGTGGGGTCGAAGGAAGATTAACAGAGGTCGCCCCATGATCACCAACAGGCGTGTTTGCTCCGGGGTCAGGTCGGGCTAATATTACACGCATTTCATAACGCGGCTGTTTGACTTGGTGCGAGAGCAGTGTATATGACGTATATATTTGGTCAGTCAGTTATGTGAATCGTATATTCAAGCAAAAAATACAGTAACTGTTCTGTACTGTTACCCCGTTAAATAATGGGGTAGATAGCCTATAGACAGACTCATATTGACGGCAGTGTCTCCCCACTATAAGGTGTTTTATATGTTTTGTATATGTTTAGTCCATTTATTTTAGTCAGTGAATATTTAAATAGAAATAACTGAAGGTCGTTCTGAACTAGGGGTGCTGATGTCGAGTGGGTAAGGGAAACCTCACTCCGACACATCGTGTTTGAGTTCAAATCGTACCACGGAGTTAATGGTTTCTTCATGTGCTTCTTGCGTTTGGGCCCTCCACTGACGAGCGTATTCAAAAGAGTGTGAGGAAAATGGGGAAATTAAGAAGTCACAAATTCTAAATACCTGGTAAAAAGAAATGACCAGTAGACCATTACACACGCACACACAATATATGTATGTATGTATATATATATATATATATATATATATATATATATATATATATATATATATATATATATATATATATATATATATATATATATATATATATATATATATATATATATATATATATATATATATATACTGTGTGTGTGTGTTTTTGTTGGGATCTTATTTTCAAGTACTACCGCGTCCAGGCATAATTAACCTAGAAGAAAAAATAATTGACTAAAAGTCAGATCTACTAGGAAGAAAAAAGAAAGAAGAAAATAAAACAGATAAGAAAATTCTTCCGTGTAATCTTTTCCCCAGACCGTAAGTAATTCAGTCTCCACTCTAAATTGAAAAGTCTTCGGGCCTTATTAATAGTTAATGCTAATCTTTGATTAATGATAAATAATGTTTGCTCTCTCTCTCTCTCTCTCTCTCTCTCTCTCTCTCTCTCTCTCTCTCTCTCTCACAGGTATAAAGAGAGGGCGCTATTCATCAGCTTTAACGTAAAGATGTTTTACCTGGACGTAGAAAATAATTTCTTGAGAATCGGTAAGAGTACGCGTTTGTTACTGTATTGTCATTAAGTACCAGGTAATATTTAACTATGCTGTTTGTCTATAAATAACCATATACCTATTGTATATATGACACTGTTGGTCTTACCATACACTGCATAACATTTGGTTACCTTTATTATTGATAGAAATCAAGAATTAAGGAGTTATTTGCCATGCAGGAAAGGTAAATTTAAGCATACAGTGAATTAACAAGTAAATAGGCAAATTAAAAATAAGGGCTTTGCTGTACACAGTTAACCAGCCTATCCCTTCAGCATGCATAGAAACACGAGTTGTAAAATTATACGATACTTAATCAGAAAAATATCGCTTCCTGGATATTGGGTTAGCACCCAGCTTAAAGATGCGGTACAGTGTGTATTTAGCAGGCTCGGCCATCTGTTTCTTCAAGAGGAACGGCATCAACAGGCACCAAAGAATAGGTAAACAACAACGCTAAAAATATGTAGGAAAGATTCCGATTGGAGCGTTTTGAGAACACACGGATGTTTATGTAATTTTACAGATTCTTGCCTGCTCGTAAACACACACACACACACACACATATATATATATTATATGTGGAACAGAAATAAATTTCTGACTCACATCAGGATCGAACCCAGGTCTTTCAAATGAAAGGCAAGGGCGCTGCCCACTAGGCCACACAAGTCTAAAAGAAGTTGGAACCTGAGAGCAACTGTACCCAAGGAATTACCTGGGCAAGCTAACTGCTTGCATACCAGCGAGTTTTCCCCAACTTCCCGACTCAGCAATGACCCAGTTGACAGCATTTCATTCGAATTATCCCTTCTGAGTGAATAAGATAGAAGTAATCAACACACACTCACGTGTGGAACAGAAATAAATTTCTGACTCACATCAGGTTCGATCCTGATGTGAATCAGAAATTTATTTCTGTTCCACACGTAATTGTGTGCTGATTATATATATATATATATATATATATATATATATATATATATATATATATATATATATATATATATATATATATATATATATATATATACTGAAGAAGAATCTGATAAAATGCAGGCGTTGCATAGATCAAATACCTTGCCGCAGTGTATGGAATTTAAAAATCCCGTTCTGATGCCCTTTGTTAATTAAGATCATTCATTTGATAACGTTCACAGATCAATATTGTTGAAAGTCGTGTGTCATGATAATATTCCCGTTAAATGTGTAAAGCTGATTGAAATAATCTTTGAACAAAGTAGATGCAAAGTTAAAGTTGACGGAGTCTTGCAGTAAGTAATGGAGGTGCTGCATTATAATGAGTTCCTCGTTGGACGGGTCGGTACAGTTCTCGACTAGCACTCTGCTGGGCCTGCTTTCGAGTCTCCGGCCGGCCAGTGAAGAATTAGAGGAATTTATTTCTGGTGATAGAAATTCATTTCTCGCTATAATGTGGTTCGGATTCCACAATAAGCTGTAGGTTCCGTTGCTAGGTAACCAATTGGTTTTTAGCTACGTAAAATAAGTCTAATCCTTCGGGCCAGCCCTAGGAGAGTTGTTAATCAGCTCAGTGGTCTGGTTAAACTAAGGTATACTTAACTTTTTGCATTATAATCTTATGTGACCTTTGCTGTTTGTCCCTTTCGTGGACTTTATTATGAAAAACAATGTTGAAGATGGAACAGAACATGATGCTGTTTTATTCCGAAAAACGCCAAAAGATTGAGAAACTTGATTAATAAATGCATCATATGTAGATTGTAGGTTTGGGAAAACAAAAGCATTGAGAACAGAGTATGCACAAAGGGTTAAAATAACACCAGATGGAGAAAAAAATAAAGAAGTTGATTATCTGAAATAATTACGGACAGTGATTTGAATGTAAAGGTATACATTAATTTGATGTTCATTGTTACACAGACATGAATCCGCGTGTGAAGAAGCAATTTCTTCAAGATTAAGTCGGTTTGAGAGTAAAGTTTTAATGAATATATTAGGAGTCAGATGGTAGGGTGGAGGAAAATGTCACCTTAAGGGAAATTACGAAAGTGATACTTTCTACTTTCTCAGTGTTCTCTCTTCAAGTTTCTCAGTCATAAGCATGTTTCCACCCCGGACAAATTCCGGACAGAATTCATTTCCCAGGACAATCGAATTCTCAGTTCCTATCTTAACTTTGGATCGCTGTTGCCCGGTTGACTTTGCGCTCTTGGGATTACGTCTGTATGTTTTTACCGTTGGTGCTCAAACTGTGTACTTGCAATTGTAATCATTGCAATCCAGCTTTCGAATATGAAAGCATGCAGTGCAGGCTTTGGACTCAGTGTCATTCATATAAGATTACTTACGTACATACATGAAAGCTCTGCTGGTGTTGGATACTTCAGAAGAAAGCGTACACTCCCTGTGATCGTCAGGTTTTCTCTTCAGAATTATCGGAAAATGATTGCAATATTGTGGGCATAATAAAAACGTTAATCCGGCGGAAATCACTGAGAAGAAATTATTTTTATACTACACACACACACACACACACACACACACATATATATATATATATATATGTATATATCATATATATATATGTTTATATGTATTTATAATACATATACATACATACATACATACATACATACATACATACATACATATATATATATATATATATATATATATATATATATATATATATATATATATATATATATATATATATGATCTGCCGAGAGAGAGAGAGAGAGTGAGAGAGTGAGTTTTGTGTAGGCATAGGGAACTTTGCAAAGGATGTGGCTATTGACGTCCAAATGTACCTCCACCAGAAGTTATGAGTTGGCGTCCTAGGGGGATTGTTTTGTAGAGCCTGGGCCCAGTAGCTATGATGGCGACCACGCTGCCCTGGAGAGAATGACATTTTTGGTCGTATGTATAGAGAGACAGAGAAAGGGGTGGCAGAGATATATGTATGTATTTGCACGATAAATCGACATCAAATAGAATTGAGTGAATTGTGTGATATGTATATACATACATACATACATACATACATACATACATACATACATACATACATACATACATACATACACTCACATATCTATACATTATATATGTGTGTATAAATATACAATACCTATGATTATATATAAATATTTATATATATATATATATATATATATATATATATATATATATATATATATATATATATATACAGTATATATAATATATATATATATATATATATATATATATATATATATATATATATATATATATATATATATATATACAGTATATATAATATAAATATATATATATATATATATATATATATATTATATATATATATATATATATATATATGTATGTATGTATGTATGTATGTATGTATGTATGCATGCATGTATGTATGTATGTATAAAGAAAAAGTGGAAATAGGTTAATGTAAGTAGGTTTCCGAAATGGATAACAAGAAACTATGAAAAAAACATGTGAACTTAATTTTGGAAAATGCCAAGCACTTGGAAAAGGAAGGAATGGAGACAAACGCATAGAGGGTGCCAATGCCTGCTAGGAGGACATTAGACTTCTCAAGACAGTTGGTGACTATGATATTCGCTACTAACAGTACATGGGAAAGCCACATCGACACGAATCCTCCTAGCCATGTGATTACCAAGATCCGTGCTCCCTCCCACCCATCATCGGGCTTAGAGGTAGGGGCATATTATTCTTTAGGCCTTGCTGACGGCATTCATCGCAGCCTGCCACAGCGTCGCATCTTCTGCCGAATTCTTTGAACTGGTCCTTTATTAGTGGCTCCAGATCATCATTGTCTCCCTTGACGTGGAATCCTTGATCACGAACTTGGCCGTTGTGTGAGGCCGGTCCTGTTTTCTGGCAACATCCTAAAAGACTCCCCTCGGCATCCTACCAAGAAGGCCCCTTTCAGATGGCCAAGGGGGCACAATATACCAAAAGATTGATGGCATTGCGGTGGTGTCCTCTCTCGGAGTGCTCATTGGGAAATTTTTGGATCGCATCGAGGAAGCAACTTAGGGACAAATGCTTTGCTAAAATCATCGTTGAGAGGGTTACAAGAAGGGTAATAAACCGATGGTAAGACTCGAGAGATGACAACACTGGTCAAATAGTCCTTTGCTTTTGCAGTCAGATAACAACGGTGTACGAAGAAGATGAGAGGAATAAAAGAAAATATAACTACCAACTTTCAAGTCTGCTGGTAGCACTGCGGGGATGAACACCGTCGAGGCAAAGAACACCTTTCATACATTACGCAAAAAATGGCCTCTTCTGTCACCCAAGCTTCGGAGATCCAAACTGATATAGAAACACCTGTCAGAGTGAGGAAGGTAACCCATCGAGATGAACTTGACTCGACTGACGAAGAGTTTAAACTGCCAGCTAAGAGTAGTCGGAAAAAATTTGTATCAGAGAATAAAATCCTTCAATCAACCTACAATATTGGAATTATTTGTTTAACCACTCTTAAACATCTTCACACCCATCTGACGTCCTCAGAAGATCACTGAGGTGTCAGTTTCTTTGCCCTCCGCGTTGATTGGTGGACGCCCTACCTTTGTGTGTCACCTCCCGCTAGACCAGTGGTTCTTAAACTTTTTTGCCTAGCGCCCCCCCTCTGCATTATGTATAGATCCTACGCCCCCCCCCTACCCCTGAAATTTTTGCCAGCTATAATCTATCAAAATATGTTGTCTATTTGTATGCTAGTATACTTATCATAACAATAAAAGGCAATTCATAAATAAGATTTGAAATTAAAATTTACTTATATTTTGAATTTTTGGCATGTTTTGAGATAATAATTAGAAAATACATGGAAGCAGTGATAACGTTTTTGGCAATTTTGTAATTGACATCACAAATTAAAAAAATAATAGGCACCATCTGGCAACTCTGCTTGCGCCCCCCTTGGAAGCTTCTGGCGCCCCCCTAGGAGGGCGCGCCCCCCAGTTTAAGAATCACTGCGCTAAACTGTGGAAGAATCCATCGGGCCTTCTAAGCATCGGGCTTCTCTCATCCACAGATCCGTAATCCCTCCCGATGATTGGTCAGCATATGTCTCAAGCCGTGTACATTTTGTGTAACAGTCACATGCACTGCCTTTTGTGTTTAATCTTGAAAATAGGACCCACTTGGTTCTGAAACGTCCAGGTGAATTAAACTTCGCTAAAACTAAATTTAGTACAGTTGTAGTTTCTTTTCACTGCAAACCAAAGATGAAAAATAATTTCTACAGCTTGAAAGTATATATATATATATATATATATATATATATATATATATATATATATATATATATATATATATATATATATATATATATATATAATTATATATATATACACGCATATATTTACATGTGTGTTTGTGAGAGAGAGAGAGAGAGAGAGAGAGAGAGAGAGAGAGAGAGAGAGAGAGAGAGAGAGAGAGAGAGAGGATTACTTTGCCTAGTCCTTTCCATCATTTTAGTTAGGTCTTTCCTGACCGTGATGACATATGTTAATTATCTCCCCTGCTGTGTCTTCCATCCTTGTGGAAACCACAACAAGCGACAAACAACCATTCATTGCCCAGGTCACCAGGGGCATTTTAGATTTTGAAAGTAACGCTCCCATGCCTCGGCTGATTCTGCAATCGAACGCGGTTTTCTCGTTTTGAGATACACCACGGGAGAGTGAGAGAAAATGTGAAGAAAACAGAAGAGTAAAAGGAAAATTAGAAAACAACAAGAAAAAATGGGTAGCGAAAGAGGTATAAACTTATATAGTCATATATTTTTTCTTTTGATAGCGTAACTCGCTTAAAAATATATTTTTTTTCTATTCCGGGTGATTGATAAAGGGAGAAAGTTTGCTCAGGGCAACATTTTTTTAACGTTCTGAAGCTTTTTAAAACTTTTTTGACATAGATTTATGTATATGGCGTTTCGGTGCCAATGGGGGTTACATATTGATGCTGGGGATAGTTTCCGTTATCGATTCTTGAAGACTTTCCTCTTCGCTTTGTTACTCAAGCGAGATAAAAAAAAAAAGCAAGTTTTTCATATTCTCTAGGTCTCCTTTTGTCGTGTTCCATATTAGGACTTGTCTGTCTCCCGCTCCTGGGAGCATGCTTGTATATGGGCATATGCCTCTCTCTCTCTCTCTCTCTCTCTCTCTCTCTCTCTCTCTCTCTCTCTCTCTCTCTCTCTCTACATACATATATATATACATATATATATATATATATATATATATATATATATATATATATATATATATACATATTATATAGTGTTTTCTTGGAAGGCAAACTCACATTGGAAACGCTAATTACACTAGTTTCAGTTTAATTCAACGGCAGATCATTACGTTATTAAGTTATGAAGAAATTTTAATGTAGCCTATATTCGTCGTAATTATTCTGTTTTCCTCTGAAGCGGACTTCTGAAAATGAAAACAGATTTTCATGATAATGTTTTTACTCCAAATCCCCAGTCATTTTCTCTTGCGTTTAGGCCAAAATGTGCGGTTCATTTTTACACGTCTAATTGCAGTCCATTTTCATTTTTTCAAGCAGCACACAATTTGGGCAAAAATCTGTCTTATATTTTAGAAGCACTTTTCATTTTTTGAGAATAAATTTTTTTTATAAAAAAAATCTTATAGTTGACGTTTTTTATACCGTAAACTCTCCTTCAGGATTAAAAGGAAGTCAGAATGAATGCTATATTTGGAATAATAAAGTACATGAACCCTGTTCTAAGTAAAATCTGGAGCCGTTCGACAGTGACCATTTACGCCGTTAAATTTAGCCGGACCACGGAATTCATTCTCTCTCTCTCTCTCTCTCTCTCTCTCTCTCTCTCTCTCTCTCTCTCTCTCTCTCTCTCTCTCATCAGCTCAGTGGTCTGGTAAAACGAAGGTATACTTAACTTCTCTCTCTCTCTCTTAAATCGTAAACTAATAACTAGTTATGTTTAATAACCTAACCGCAACCGCTCTTATCGCCTTGAGCACCACCGTTTGTTTCCTTTTATAAAGAGTAGAAGAAGCCTCACAAAAAAGCCCGATTGAATACCGTTCCCTTCTCCTTTTGGGAAGTCTCGAAGCCAAATAATATTCGTGTTTTGATACTGAATTTCACTGGGAGCGGAAACCGTTCCTCCAATTTACGAAGTGCTTCTGGCCTTTCAGTCTTTTTACGTTTGGGACTTGGGTGATGATGAGCCGGCTAATGAAGGTCGCTTTATTCTATATGTGCTTCGCATAATGAATTATATTGTTCTAAGTGAGGGTGATCAAAGCGCTGCTTTCGCTGTGGGAGAGGCTGCTGATATTATGATCCCTTGCTTAATGTGAAACAGCGACTGCTGCTAGTTGTTTTCAACGCGTTCTCGTGTGTCAGTTGTTTCTTTTTTAGCTGGGAGGTGAGGCGTTTATTTTGCAGTCCTGTTCTTATGTTTTTGGAAATTTTGTCATCGCCCTTTCATTCCCCCCGCCCCATTCTCTCTGGCGATCTTGAATATACATATGAACGTACATGCCTGTTTGTAAACTTACTTATGTAGATATGAATTCTTAGAGTAGATGTTTTGATAAAGAGAAAATCCCAACGAGCAAGCAGACAAATGAGTGCTTCACTTAAGAAGAGAAAATGCGGATTCCTGAAACAGATTTCTCATTTAAAAGGGGAAAAGCAAGTAAGCAACTTGAGGAAAGTTAAAAGAATCTAAATAGAATTCGTAATTTATCAAGGATAGTCTGGTCTTTCCAGTTACCATGCAAATAGGGTCTGAGAGACCACCGCTGACGAAGAGATATAAAATTTATGATTTTAACGAAATGAAACCTGTAATGCAACAGCATCCTCAAAAACCAAAAGAGGAACTAGGAAAGTAACAACAACAGCAACAGCATACTCAGTCGCCTTCTCTCGGCCTATGATGCCGCAGCTGGCCTCGACAGGTGGAGACCATCTGGGGGAACTCATATGCTGCCGACGGGGGACTTTGGCAACACCGGGAAATACGATATCGAAGTTTGCTTGCGACTCCGGATTATTCTAGCTGCCCGTTTCTCTTTGGGTCACAAATTTAAATGAGTTGTCAGAGAGAGAGAGAGAGAGAGAGAGCAGACGCCAGAGTTGTCCCGTGGAGCTGTCATTGTTTCGGTGCGTAATGGAGTGTGTCTATTGTCAGGAGGCATTGTTGAAGGAGAGAGAGAGAGAGAGAGAGAGAGAGAGAGAGAGAGAGAGAGACTTAAAGCTTTCAGCTTGGCATGTGGTCTCCTGGTGCCGCCTTTGAACGGTCGGTTACTTCACGCCCCGTTTAACGCCGTAAAGTTTCAATTTTTCCTTTTCTTCTTCGAGTCAATTGGATTGTGGATCGAGTGATATATGCTGTAACGTCTCTCTCTCTCTCTCTCTCTCTCTCTCTCTCTCTCTCTCTCTCCGGGAATCACTGTTCTCAGTTCTGACATCTCTACCCAAAGCAAACTCCTCTCTCTCTCTCTCTCTCTCTCTTGGAATCACTATTCTCAGTTCTGACATCTCTACCCAAAGCAAACACCTCCCTCTCTCTCTCTCTCTCTCTCTCTCTCTCTCTCTCTCTCTCTCTCTCTCTCTCTCTCTCTCGAGAATCACTGTTCTCAGTTCTGACATCTCTACCCAAAGCAAACTCCTCTCTCTCTCTCTCTCTCTCTCTCTCTCTCTCTCTCTCTCTCTTGGAATCACTATTCTCAGTTCTGACATCTCTCCCAAAGCAAACACCTCTCTCTCTCTCTCTCTCTCTCTCTCTCTCTCTCTCTCTCTCTCTCTCTCCCAGATATTGCTGGCGTTAGCATGGAGATTAATGTAGCAGTTAATATCGATTTGAAATTTGGTAGTTTTCAGTAGGTCAGCTGTTCGTCGATGTTAACGAGTTGCATTCGAAATGAGGTCGTTTTTTACCGAGCGGTTTTTATGGGCACGACTATATTTTTTACCCAGTTTGTTGTTTAATTTCCCCGTAATGGATTACGGCAGTATGTTGTGCCCGTATACACTTTTATTCGTGTGGTGGTACTGACATGTTCCAGTTTAAAAGGTTTTTTCGGCTGATGTAAAATCTCTTGTTTAAAAAAGTGAGGGTTTTCGTATAAGAGAGAGAGAGAGAGAGAGAGAGAGAGAGAGAGAGAGAGAGAGAGAGAGAGAGAGAGAGAGAGAGACTTCTATGCAATCTGTTCTTCTTTCCTCTTTTGGAAGGAAGGTTTTAATATTTAAGTATCATCAAAAAGAAGAGAGTGAGAGAGATGGCGTTAGTAATAATAATAATAATAATAACAATAATAATACTTTATCCTCTAATAAGTTGCAGTGGGCACTAGATTCACACCGTAAGAATTTAAAATGTTTAAAATGCTCAGATGTTATTGCAACTCCCATGTCGAGGAAGTGTGTTCAAAATTATACAATATTTTGAACTGCCTTTAAAATCTACGTTGATCTCATACAACAGTGCAAATGAACATCTAATCCTGAATGATCCTAAAGCCTCGAATAATTAAAAGAGAGTATCTCCCCGCCATATAAAAGACGACTGAAATCTTCCTCAAAGTGACTAAAAATGTGCGTGGAAGACACGACCGTCATCCGAATGTTACATTTAACATCCAAGAGCGTATTATTAGCTTTGACTTTTACAAGGAATGTAGACAAAAACTCATATTTGATATTAATATTTACAAGAGATTATTTGTTAGAAATAGTAATTTTCTACGTTTCTTAAGCAATATGCCCCAACATGATAAATGAAAGCAACGAGCAGATATTTACAGTGATACGTGACATCTTTCTGTGATAAAAAGCGTTTATCAATATGACTAATCGATCTTCCATATCTCAAAATATGCATTATTCCTCACCATTTATATCTGAGGATCATTTTTGGCCTGTTCTCTAAAGGATGTGGCATTATCTGCTAAACAAGTTCTTGGTTCCAAAAGATCTTTACTCAGCCTCGTTTGCTTGTCACTAACAATACAGAAACCTGTGACCCATTTTGGTATATATTCGTGAAGTACTTTAAAAACATACGTACAAACATCTTGCGTCACTTTGTCCTTAAATTTAAGCCATTCCAATTCCTCATTAAGAGTTGTAGTATGATCATATTTTTCCCTATGGCCATTATTGAGTTTAGCGATAAAGTTTGATTTTCTGTTGTTTTTGCAATGTTTTTTCCTTTTGACATTCCAGACAATTGACCAATAACTAAATACATGCTATTGATTGATGACTTCTCTACTATTTTTCTGCTGTCCTTATTTAGATATTCTTGATTTCGATTTAAGAAATATAAATACCATTAGCTTTAGAACAAATTTCTCACGTGATTTGCTAAACCTAAAACTAATTATTATAACTCATTAATTTTTAATGACACGGCTCGCCTTTGTAAGTGATGAGACAACTTGAATTCATATATCTTCCAGTATTCTAATAATGATTTGCCTTGAACCATAAACAGAATTTTTTTCTCTACATTTAGCATTAACCCACTGCCTGCGAAATAGTTCATTACTTTTACTGAATTTCTCTCAATTAATAAGCACCTTGAATTCATATATCTTCCAGTATTCTAATAATGGTTTATCTTCAACTATAAACAGATTTTTTTCTCTACATTACTCATTAACCCGTTGCTTGCAAAATATTTCGTTACTTTTACTTAATTTCTTTCATAACCACCAACAATGCATACTACATGAGCATTGCTTCCTGAAATAAGAAAATTGCTTGTCATCGGCATACCGCACCAACAGACAATCATCAACTGCTTCTTGTAAGTCATTTATGTTAAATTGATCCTTGAGGAACATCATATTCAGCGTTTTGTACTAGTTATTTGAGTTTCAACCTTTAAGAGATTTTATCATTTGATGAAAGTAGCTATTAAACAACTATTCATGGGTGGTCCAATAATTAAATTTTTGAAACGTGTGATTGCTGTCGATAGGCTTTAGCGGAATTCGTGTTAGATCTTCGAAAATAAATCATTCAGAGTTAAAAATTCATGAAACCTTGTAGCAAATGTTTTTCCCCGCAACTTGGGAGAGTGCAGGAGACAGTGACACCGGCCAGTTGATACAGGGATCATTGTTAGCTCACACTTTGTATAAAGGACAAACTACACTATATATATATATATATATATATATATATATATATATATATATATATATATATATATACATATACATACATACATACATACATACATGTATATATACTAGCTGAACAATCAGGCGCTGCCTGGGATAACTCTGAATGACAACTTATAAACCTTCTCTCTCTCTCTCTCTCTCTCTCTCTCTCTCTCTCTCTCTCTCTCTCTCTCTCTCTCTCTCTCTCTCTCTTCCCCCTTCCCAACCCCCACCCCTTTGGTACTATTGATATCTTACCCCCGCAGTATGCTTTTCCAGATAGTAAGTCATATGTATACTGAAATTAGGTAGATAAATTCGTGAAGTTTATTTAGTTGCTAAGTCTATGGGCATAACCAGCCCCCATTTCAGGGAAGCCCTTCCCACCCCCACCTGCTTTTAGTTGCTGCGTCTACGGGCATAACCAGCCCCCATTTCAGGGAAGCCCTTCCCACTTCCACCCGCTTTGGTGCCCTTTGGTGCTAGTCATGTCTTACCCCCCACAGTGCTGATTTCTAGGCAGTAAGTCATATGTATAACAAGTTTGGTTGAAACTGCTCAGTGCATTTCAGAGTTATGTTGGCACATAACACACACATACACACACACACACACACACACACATATATATATATATATATATATATATATATATATATATATATATATATATATATATATATATATATATATATATATAGAGAGAGAGAGAGAGAGAGAGAGGAGAGAGAGAGAGCTACCTGCATGGAACAGCTCAAGCGCGAACATAGTATCCAAAATCCTTGTGATATGAAGTCTGGCTTTTTTATTTAATCAAATAAAAGTTTTACCCTTTGGAATTTTTCCAGGCGAGTAGGATACGATGTCCTTTGGAGGTCGAGAGATCAAACGCCTCCAGTCTCTGGACGTTTGAGGAATTTCGAGATTTTCAATTGGATTTCCGTTCTTCTTGGCTCTGCTCTGCTCTGCTCTGCTCCGCTCTGCTCTTTGGTGTGCATCGCTTACATTTCGTCTGGGTTTGTCGCATATTGGAATCTGTTGCTGTTTGTAAATCTGTCAAGCAGGACAATGGTACTGTATTGCCTGGTTCCTTTTCCTTCATGCCTTTCTTTCGAGACTATTTTGGAAAGCTTCAAGAAACTTTTTACCTGCCGTCAGAAGCCACTGAAAGAATATCTTAGGTTATCAGTCATGTCAGTGGTGGTAGAGGCGCGCGAGCGCGCAAACACACTCACGCACACACATTGTATTTTTTTTTTCATAAAAGATGAATATTTAACCAACGTAAAAACACCGAGGAAGAGAGAGAGAGAGAGAGAGAGAGAGAGAGAGAGAGAGAGAGAGAGAGAGAGAGGAGAGGGGAGGGAGGGGGGAGAGAGGGAGTAAGATAAATGTTAATCTGTTAATGTTTAATTTGTTTGAAATTTTAATGTATTTGTAGTCTCGTATGGTGTATGCTTAATTTCCGTTTCATTTCCTAGACAACTCAGTATGCGGAACATTGCAGTCCTAGTTAAGCCGATTGCGTCGAGGATCATTTTCAAGAGGAATTACTCCCGTAGGGGTCTCGAACCATCAGTGCACCTCACTTGGTACAATATTGGCATTATCAAAGGGTGTTTGCAGCATCCCCTCGGCCCCTAGCTGCAGCGACTTTGTGGTCTTACCTTGAACACTTCCTAGCTGTCACTTCTAAGAACAACTGTTGGGTTTTCCCCAGGTCCATCTTTAGACCCATGTACTTCATCATCTTGATTTTCGGGGTCTCTTTGCCTTGCTGTCCAGCAACTTCCCCTTTTCACAGTCTTTAGAAGAAAAAACGACGGAGACTTCACCGGCATTTATTATTTTTTTTTTTTTCACCTCTTCTGTAGTCTTAGATCTGAGATTCTGACGTACCATTTCCTCTCTTATTTCATTTTGTATTTTGTTCCGAAAGGAACTGGCGTCTTTCTAAAGTTAAAATGTTTGAAACTTTTGCGCCTTAACAACATGCGGTCTTGACTTTCCATATACCTGTCCATCTTCGAACTTTATTGTCGCTATGTGTAAGGTTCTGGGACTTTCATTTCTGTTGAGCAAGGTATTTAAATTCTGAGGGTAAAGTGTAAAGCGTAAAGCACCTGGTAATTCTAATCCTGGGGCTTTTAGAGGAATACAGAGTTATTGATGGGTCTTTGAGGGGGAAGAAATATCCTGAAATGTTTTTAAGAGATATTCTTTTTAGAATAATGAAGTATGTTAGATTCCAGTGTCTTACACAGGGATAAAATATAATACAGTCTTAGGTCTTTGGAAGGTATATAAAAGTACCACCGCCTCTTCACCAGAAAAAAACCTCTTCTGCTAGTTGATAGAACACGCACACGCACACACGCACATTATATATATATATATATATATATATATATATATATATATATATATATATATATATATATATATATATATATATATATATATATATATATATATACGCATATATATATACGTATAAATAGGTGGAGTTCTATCGGTGTTGTATTATATGACAGTAGTATTATTTGAAAGACAAAAATGGAAAAAGACTTCGGTTTTCTTTTCAGTTCGTAATGCATGGGATAGGTGTGTGTTATTTTGCTTATCTGTTTTCCTTCAGATAAGACAAAAATCTGAGTGGGTGTTGATCCTCATCCAGAAATTTCCTTAAATTTGATCTTGTCAAGATACCAAGCTAATGCTTTTATAAGTAGCCTTGCTTTTGTTTAAGGTTACTTGCTTAAGACGCGGAATTGCTCATTTGATATCTTTTTATCTTTTACTTCGTTCTTTTTCCGTCTTTAAAGCTGTTGCATACAGTTGAATGTATTGAGACTGTTATGTTTGATGGCCAAGGTTCTTGTCATTTCATCGAATTTGAGTCTTAATTCTTGTTTAGAGTATGAAAACAGAAAATAAAAGTGTGATCTCAAATATGAGAAGTTGATTAGGCACTGAGTATAATGTTTGGAATAATGTTGGAATGCAACATTCCCATCGACGGTTTCCGGTGCTCCACGGGTCATTTTTCAGAAGTTCATTTTTCCAGAGCCGTAACGACCACAAGTTTTTGTTTTCCCTTTCCTCAAACAAAAACGAAACAAAAGGCTCACTATGAGGGTCATTTTTTCAGGCAGACCATTTTCCCGTTTGAATAACACCATTTGTTTTCAGATATGGTTTCTTGAACAGGATAAAAAAAAAAAAGGCAAAAGAGGTATAAATAAAATATAATGAGAGGTAGGTAAAAAGAAATAGAAAATAAACATCCTCATGAAAGACAAAATAATGAAAAGCAAATCATGTAAAGAAAAGTGTGAAACGCCAACGACGGATAATGTAATATTGAAAAATCTCTGACTTCAGAATGTTCCACAAAGCGGAGGATCAGAAACTCCGATCAAAACAACTGTACTGGCAACAACCCCCTCCCTCTCTCTCTCTCTCTCTCTCTCTCTCTCTCTCTCTCTCTCTCTCTCGTTAGCTGGTTAATCAAGGAGATCAAAGCCCTGTACCAAAATTCAAAGAGAAACCAGGAGAACAAGCGGACGCCACGAACGGCTAAGTTGCTCTATGGGAACAAGGTCATGTGACGCACGTTTATTGTGTTTATTGTTTTTTTTTTTATTCGTGAAGGTATGGAAAAAGCTGACACGTAAAGAGATTCATTTGAATTCCGTTAATCAAAGTTACTCTAGTCCGTTTGAAATTGGGGTTAGTGACACTAGTTCATAGAGCTAAATCAGTCGGTCTGAACGTTTGATAATGGTTTGATCCGATATGCACTCGGAAATGCGAGAGAGGGCTGTTCAACGTACAGACGAAAGAAATTAACCCTGTCATCCCCGTGGAAAAGGATTATGCTGAAATTCAAAGTGAAACGTATGTATGTATATATACTGTATATATATATATATATATATATATATATATATATATATATATATATATATATATATATATATATATATATATATATATATATATTATGTATTTGTAAGTATATATGTATGTATATATATATATACATATATAATGTATTTATAATGTACAGTATATATACATATTGCATGTGCATAGAACAAGAACCTCTTCGAGGTCCTGTATTTAGGAAAACGAACATTCTCAGTCAGTAAATCGTTCTAACACCCTGAATTAAGTCATAAACAAGTTTCACGAGCGATAACAAAAGGAGGGTGGCTTTTCCCCCAAGAGCAGTTTTTCCCAGAGACAATTACAGTTTGTGGCCAACGCACTGAAGGCATTGTTAGGCCTACCTTTCATCATCCGAACCCCTCAACCTCCCTTCTATTCGTCTCTCCAGTCCTTCTCGTCCCCTCTCAAAACCCATTCTTATGTATGGAACTTCATCCGCCCACAGCTATAGACTTTTTCCCCCAAGAATAGACAATGCAGTGGCGGCAAAAGCACTGGGCTACACACACACACACTGATCCATCACTGCTTGAAAGCTGAACAGCCAATCACATTAAGTGCTACTAGAAGGACGCAGTAGGTGACTGGGATACTCAAGGATACTTGGCTTGTAGGGTGGGGGGAAACACCCATTTGCTGTCATTGTTAGATTAAGTTGGCCTCATGCCAGTGCGGTCTCTTGTTCTTCCAGAAGCCATATGCCTTTCTAGTACGAACTCATGCTCTTGCTCCAAGAGAAAACATGGGTTTAAACTGTGTTGGCAAGGGTTCTTATTGCAAGAGAAGTCTTAAGTTGATCTTGTGTTAGTAAAAGTTCTGCGTGCACGAGCAAGGGATTTTATTGCAAGAGGAGCTTGAATCATCTTGTACAAGCCCATGCTCGTGCTCTTATGGCTGCAAAAGAAGTCCTGTGCCGATCTTGTGGCTTCGCGGTCTCTTTGTGCAATAGAATTGTTGTCTTCATTTTATGCCAGCACAGTTTCTTGTATCAAGAGAAGTAATAAGTCGACTTTGTCCCAATGCGACCTCTTACTGTGAGAGAAGTCCCATGTCGATTTTGTACCTTTACGAGTTCTTTTTGCAAGACATACCTTAGATCGATCTTGTGTCAGCATTGGCTTTTGCTACAAGAGAAACGTAGGTCGATCTCGTGTCTCCACAGATTCTTCCTGCAAGAGAAATCTTATTTCGATATTTGTTAACAGGGGCTTTCGTTGCAAGAGAAGCATCTAAGGTCTTTCTTGCGCCAGCACAGGCTCTTAGCTGAGCAGATGCCTCAGGTCAAACTTTTGCTGTCACATGCTCTTCATGCAATAGAAACATACGCCGATTTGTGCCTGCACAGGCTCTTGCTTTAAGAAAAGCTGCAATTCGATTTGTTTCAGCACGAGCTCTTGCTTACGGAGTTGGCAACCGTTGGCTGGTAAAATGTGTTAATGGGAGAAGAGAAAATTCACTGGAACTTTTAATGAAAATGGCCCAACAGCCATCTGATTTGAAGTAAACTAAAGTTGCAGATCATTTAATATACATTTGTTTAAAGATCTGCTATCAGATTCTCCAATCCGTAAGCGTATGCCACAGCCCAAAAAGCGAGTTTCTGGAAGCTATGTGGCATTTATTTCCGAGAATCATTTAATGTGGAAACCTGTAACAAAATCATTTATTGAATAGAGACGAAAAGAATTAGAGCTTTTCAAGCGAGATTTGCTTCGTGAACTATTCAAAGTATAATTTCAGTAAGATAGAAGTAGAAACCTAAAAAATTTTCGCTTTCTCCTCATGGAATCTCCAAAAAGAAGAAAGCCCCTCAGAGTGTTTCCTAATGAATACTTTTTCATCAGCTGAATCTATTTATTTATAAAAGTTTCAAATAAAAAGATAAAACTTCCTTTTCCTGGAGTCATTTCCGCTGAGGCAGATTTAATTTGGAGTTTCTTTAGTCAGTTTAGTGACTTAAGGGCTCTCTCTCTCTCTCTCTCTCTCTCTCTCTCTCTCTCTCTCTCTCTCTCTCTCTCTCTCTCTCTCTCTCCCACCCAGTCAGGTAGTCTGAGTGTGACTTGCTGATGTTACTTAAAGAAAAAGGTTAATTAAACTACTTTCAGGAGAACTTTTTGGACCGGCGAGCATTCATTCAGAGTTCATTTATGAATTATGCGAGTGCACCGTCTCGTCTTTTATGCATGGTCATTCATTATGCATGGACGCTCGATGGAAGTTTTAGGCGGAGTTAATTGTTATTAAGTGCGCCCGAATCAACATGCTAATCCCTTTGATACCTTGACGAAAAGGTCACTATTAAATTAATTTTTGTTATTGTTAATTCTTTCTTTATTATTATTATTATTATTATTATTATTATTATTATTATTATTATTATTATTATTATTATTATTATTATTATTAATTTACTGCCTTCATACTATTATTGTTGTTTTTACGCAAGTGTTTTTGGGTTGGACAGTCTTTGACCATGACCGCCGTAGAAAAGAATCCTTACAGTGTATATTTTCTAACGGATATTCACTGCTCGGAGACCCCTCTTTAATTTTCGTGACTGATGTTCCTGCAGATTCCGTTGACGAGACATTTGGATGCTAAAGAGAAACGACAAGTGGCGGGTGTGAGAGAAGAGGTAAACCGGAAACTATGAAAAATAAAAAAAGAGACGAAGAGACGTTTATGAGAATAGAAATTGTAGAAAATATAAGAAATAAAAAAGAGATAATTTTGTGAGGAGAGATAGTGCAGAAAATATGAGAAGGAAAATAAGTGAAAAGATTAGGACGTGAGAGAAGAAACAGAGTGGAAAATATGTGAAATACAAAAATAGAATAGCTTCACAGGGACATGAGATCACGTTTCCGGACAACCAGGTGCTATTCATGAGCCCGTGGCCTTGTCTGGCCTGAGGGTGGGAAGATAATTAAGGGCGCGTGCCCTTCGATGGGGAAGCTGCGATCATCCCGGTGCCCTGGATGGGATGAATCCCCCTGATTAGGAAACTCGCAACACGAAGCGAGGGTTTTCCTTTTCCTTGTTTCCTTTGGGCCTGGGCTACAAACGGGCTTCAGATTTTTAGTTTTCTGTAAAAGAACTATTCAGATGGCTTTGTCTGTCCGTCCGCACTTTTTCTATCCGCACTTTTTCTCTCCTCACTTTTTCTGTCCGCCCTCAGATCTTAAAAACTACTGAGGCTAGAGGGCTGCTTATTGGTATTTTGATCATCTATCCTCCAATCATCAAACATCAGCTTGCAGCCCTCTAGCCTCAGTAGTTTTTATTTTATTTAAGGTTTAGGACATGCCATCACTGGGCCTTGGCTGAAAGTTTTATGGGCCGCGACTCATACAGCATAATAAACTGTACAGAAAACTCGATTGCACCAAAGAAACTTCGGGGAATTTTTACTTGTTTTACAAAGTTACGGGGTATTGGTTTTAATTTCCATTTCCACGGAAATTCGGTGACGTTGAATCATGACCTAATTGAAAATTACTGGAAGTCTTTTGAATAATAATAATAATAATAATAATAATAAGAAGAAGAAGAAGAAGAAGAACAAGAAGAAGAAGGTCACATCGGGTAGACAAAGCAAAGGAAACGCCACTGTACGAAGGGAGGAATCCAAACATATTGCCAATCGGAAGAGGCCCATCGTGAGAGAAGATAGAACTCGTCCCAACTGTTAACTAATCCAGCATGTAACCGATCGTAGGCCCGACGATCCTGGAGTGTGTGTGTGTCACCTGATAGTTAGCTAATGTGTGGGTATTGTTGTCGGTGGAGTGGTCACGTGATATGCCAATGAAGCACGTGGGACCGATCAGAGGGTCAGCGATGACAGCCACGTGTTCGAATGGAGATCCCGTTAGAGGAAGTTTCGAGGAACGGGAGATGGGACTGTTGATTAAGAGAGAGAGAGAGAGAGAGAGAGATAATTTGGTATTTTCTACGTTATTCTTACGTTCTTTTCCCTCTTTCTTTGAGGCTACCTCAGTTTTGTTTTCCTTGAAGGTTATAATTCTTTCCATCATTTTCCTAATAGGCTATTTTGAAGATTCGGGTTTTACAGGAAAATAGATTCTCCCCAAATTCCCATGAGATCCAGAACGTCTCGTAAATGTATTTTTCCCATGGTACCAATAATTTAAACTACT
>NC_089781.1:1541896-1556896 GCF_040412425.1 Macrobrachium rosenbergii | reverse complement strand
TATGACCATAATAAGAACAATAGTAATAATCACGGCATAGAACAGCGGTGATTTTTATAAAAAACGAAATTTACGAAAGAACAGTCGACTGGAAGTCGGAAGGAGAAGACCAAAACAAACTGTGTTGGCGGACGCATGAAAGTCGCTTATATCTACGTCAGTTCAGTGAACTTTTCTATCGTGTACGGACTTAAATACACGAAATTCCAAAATTTTTGGTTGCTAAAGGGAGACTTAGCGAAAAGTTGACGACGACGGCGACGAATGAGAGCGGAAGACGGCGACGAAAGAGAGTGAAGAATTCGGAACGGCGATAAAGTTTAGAAGTCAACGCGTTGATAACCGCCTCCGGAGAAAGGAAGTTCTTCAATCAACAGTTTGGAAGGATTCCAAATTTTTCTTCGCCAAATTCAGCAAGTACGGACTGGAAGTTAGCTGGAATGCTAACGACAAATTGCGCTCAAGTGCAATCACTCTTCAAGTAGTAATTGAATGTTTGTATATAATAAATGTCTCAGTGTTGTATATAAATTATTATATAATTATATATATATATATATATATATATATATATATATATATATATATATATATATATATATATATATATATATATATATATATATACACATATCTCTTAATAGCATATTAGTCTTGAACGTCGACTGGAGGTCGTTGGAAGGTACAGGTGTTCGAGTCAGCTACCAATCCATTTTATCACCTATAATTCCCATTCGTTCCCGCTAAACGAGTAGTAGTTTAATGTTTGTATATAAAATGTCTCAGTGTTGTGATACAAATTCATTTTATATATTTTTAAAATATAATAAATAAATATATAAAAAATAAAAATATAATAAATTAAATTAAAAAATACTTTGACCCAGGATGGCGCTTGCATGTTTCTCGACTAATAGCCTCATATATTATATATTTATATGTATGTATGTATGCATGTATGTATGTATATATATATATATGTGTGTATGTTTGTATGTATGCGTTTGTAAATTATTTATTTCACGTTATACAAATAAAAGTAATTGTAAGTTTTGAAAACGTATCTAAGATGCTCCCATGTACATGACAACATTACCAACCACGCCACAACACTTAAGCTTTTCCCTGACGTGCGTTGGAGCTTCGCATGAAAATTGCCTAAGTGGAATTTCTTTTTATTACTATGGAGTGCCGTGGTCAGTAATGCCGTTTCTGTTCTATGGACGAGAATTTATGAAGTTATTTCATTACTATTTTCATTAACACACACACACACACACACATATATATATATATATTATATATTTATAATATATATGTGTGTGTGTGTTTGTGTTTTATATATTTGAGTTACAACTGCTTATCCCCCGAGAGGGCTCCAAATGAGATGTATTACATTTTTTTGCTGATCACAATGTGATGCAATTTTTACAGACGCAAATGAAAAGCGACAGGCGCAGTGCAAACTTTTCTTTACCTTGGGGTGAAATAAACTACACGTAACACAATGTAGAAGGTTCTCAGTGCGGGAATTCCAAGAGAGGAGGAGGAGGAGGAGGAGGAGGAGGAGGAGGAGGAGGAGGAGGAGGAGGAGGAGGAAGAAGAGGATACACGAGAAAATAAAAGCAAAAAGACAAGCAGTGAAAAAGGAAAGGAAGACGGGATACGAGAAAATGAGAACAGGGACGGGAGTGGTTATATTCGTAAGAGGAAAAATGAGGGAGGGGAATGTATGGGTCATTGCCTAAGCATTTTCCTTCTCCTTCTTTTCCTTCCTCCTCCTCCTCCTCCTCCTCCTCCTCCTCCTCCTCCTCCTCCTCCTCCTCCTCCTCCCCCCCTCTCTTCATTTCCTGTACCCCCCCCTCACCTACCCGAGGGAATATTGTGTACTACAGAAAGACCAAATATGAAATGCCGACTATGGGATAATTAGGGGCTATTGTTCGACGGCAAGGAACGTCAAACGGTGTCTTTACCCCCTGCCGTCCGGTGAGGGGCGCTTTTTATTATCATATATACTATATTTATTTTTGGTGTTTTTTATATGTATATATAAATTATATATATATATATATATATATATATATATATATATATAATATATAATATATACTGTACGTATATGTGTGTGTGTTTATCTTGCTTTTGTGTTTTTTTATGAATTACAGAACTTATTTCTCTGCCGCTAAAATATTCGAAGATCATTTACCTCAGTCTAATTTGACTTACTACGTTAGTTTCTGAATGGATTTGCTAAACAGACATGAAGATTTCTCCGAATAATTGTCCCATGAAATTTTATTAGGGCGTTTTCCTTTTCTATGTTTCTAGATGGTTGGTGGCTTACGTTGGTTGCTCAAGTTGCTGATACAAATGTTGAACTTATTTTTTTTGTAATGTTTGTATTATTATTACAGTTAGACTTGACTGTCATAATCATTATAATTATGATGATTGAGTACACACGGGATTAACGCAAGTCTCCCTTCATTAACCAAATAAGCGGACGAAGCCCGTCTCCCCCGCAAAAGAAATGCGGAGTTATCATTCTCCTGCCTCGCCTCATCACTCGAAACAATTTGTCGAAAGTTCAAGGAATGTTTTAATTCTGAAGCGAAGATCCTTGTACCTCTATCTCCCTCCTCCCTCGTCCTCCCCCCATCCCCCCCCCACCTTCCCTGGAATAAGCTGAATCCTCCAAGATCCCCCTCTCCTTACCCCCTAGAACTTCAGCCCTCCTGCCACCCTCCTCAAATGCTCTCTAAATCGTTTTAACCGTTTAATTAAGTAGAGATGGTGACGTGTATTACTCCTTTGGAATACTATTGTGGAATGGGATATGGTGATGGGACATCGTTATCTTCTGTTATTATAGTTGAGCTCACGAATAAATGCTAGGAATTCGCTTTTCTTTAAATTGTGCTTGAGTTCGTTCTTAAATGTAATTGACTATACAAATACACACACACACACACACACACAAACAAACAAACAAACACATACACATACACATACATATACATATACACACACGCATTATATATATATATGTATATATATATTATTTATATATATACATATATGTATGTGTGCGTATTTATGTATTTTAAGTTATACAGTCCACGTGTCAGCACTGCATCTTTCCTGAACTTGGAAATATGTATGTATATTAAAAGTTTCATTTCATAATAACATTTGTTAGACTGAGAGGAGGAGGTGCCAGCTGGTTACAGGACATAAAACGGACAACATAATTAATTAGGGAATTTTTCCCTGTTTATTCGCTTCACGGACTTTTCTCTTGACGTTAAAATTAAAGAGGGACATTACTACGGGGATTTGGGCGCCGAGGCGGCCCTCTCTGTCTGTTTGTCTGTCTGTCTGTCTGTGCCGTCATTTGTTTCGTTTTAATGAGAAGTTTTCTCTCGGTCTGTGGCCTGTCACCGGATGTTAATTCCCCTGACTGATTGTACTTTAGTAAATCTCGTCTGTTCGATTATTGTCTGTCTACTTCCATTTCGTTTGCGTGTCTATTTTCAACGCTATATATATATGTATATATATGTGTGTATTTATATATATAAATACATATACATACATACACATGTCTACGTCTTTTCACACGTCTGAGGATTAGCGCTTTTTACCTGTTTGCCCGTTTAATACTTTTATGATTATTCGTTTTATCGTCTCATTTTCCGCCACATCTACATTTTTGTCTTATTTATTCCGTCATTTTTTCGTTCCTGTTGTCCTCGTTCATGTTCATGCGATGTTGTTTTTGTTCCCAGTCATTCTGATCCAGTTTTTCCTCGGTTTGTTCACACAAACGAGTTTTCACTGCGGGTAATAGTATCCTTAGAAACGTTAGACCGGCTGTTTCAGAGTCTGCTTTAGTCTACAGAAACAGCAGGGCACATGATGAAGAGTCTTAGCTTTTACTGCAAACACATGTTAATACACACATATATTTTATGTGTATATATATATATATATATATATATATATATATATATATATATATATATATATATATATATACACACGCATACATACATACACATATATGCATATATGCATACAGTAGATATTCGTATATGTAAATGTATTTTCTCATTCTTGTTTCTCCTTTGAGAGGGTGGCTCAAGAAGGTGTTAGTCTTCTGTATCTCAACAGTCTACGAGATGCAGTTGCTGGCCCCGTGCCATTTTCCTTCCTGGTTGTTTGTTGGATTTCATGGGTATTAGTACATCAAAAAGTGTTTCCCATATAAGTACTCTTTAGCTGTCGGCTCAGTTGTGAGACAACCTCGTATGAGAAATGGGAATATGGAAGCTGGAGGAAAATTCCGAAGCTTGGTAGTAGAGAGAAAGTAAGTCACCGAGCCTAATTTGAGCTGTCATCAGAAGAACGTTGGTCATATTCCCTTGTCGTAAAATGCGTTGTTTTTAGTTTTTCTGCTTTTATTCGTTCTTAATTGTAAGGAATCTCAGGAAATAATTTTTACGGCGTTTTCATGCCAAATCTTTGTGGTCCTCGTACCCTTTTTTAATGCAGAATCTCTGATGATAAACTATTCACCATACTGCTAAATTTCCTTTTTACGTTAAAAAAACTACTTCAACACATCCTGCCATCCAATCGGGCTGGTTACTTGAGATTCTTGAAATCTGCACATCTCGGCCAATCCAAGTCTTCTGACGCTAGGCAGACTGTGAAGGCAATTTATTTCCACAGCCTTCCATTTTCCCTCTCGTAATCCTGGCTGCATTCTCTTAAAGAATTTCCTTGTCCTTGACAAGTCCTTCATATATTCCGACATTTGCCACACACTCTCAGGTCTTGGCTACTCTATTATTCACCTGTTCACCTGTTCTAGGAGACTCTGCTCCTGCAACGCATTCCAAGGGTTTGCTCCACTGAACAGCTTCTATTTTTCTTCGCCTGCTTGGGATATGGGATATATATATATATATATATATATATATATATATATATATATATATATATATATATATATATATATATTTACACACACACACATACATACACACACACACACACACACATTATATACATATACATATGTGCGTGTGAGTGTGTTGTTGTCCATAGTTGAGAAAAGATTGTTAAAATTTCCTTAAAAGTGTAAAATTACTTTTTATAAAGTCTACTTCTGTCAAAGAAAAGACAAGGAAGATTCTTGCATTTATCCCATTAGACGAGAAAAGAAACACCATGTATATAGTTGAAATATGGTAGAGGTTCGAAGGCCAACAACCTTTTTGGCGCTGAAACAACGATGAGTGGGGATAAAGGGAGGCGAAGAAACGTCCGAAAAGCACAGGTGAGTGGCCTCTATCCCGTAAATCCAGGTAAATGCATAACAGGGGCCTAATGGAATGTGAAGCCTCGCAGCTTCTCTCTCAGCGCCGGATGGTAACAGGCATCTCCAGCACCTGAACGGCGAGATGAAAATGTCGGCTGCTTCTTCCGCTAGGTTTTTCCTGTTTTGCTACGCTTTCTCATGGTTTTTCACTTTGTTTTTCTCCCTCCTTATTCATCCTTCATTACTTTCTTCTGGTTTTGTTGTTGCGTATTTTTAAAGTCGCTGGTGGATATTATTTGTCCATTCTGTTTCTCCGTGTCTCTTCTTTATAAACTGTTCCCATTGGATTTAATTTTTTATATTTATCCTTGATTATTTTCCCTCATTTTCCTTTTGTCATTCCTTTGAAGTCACCAGTATGTTTCACTGTAGCTTGCTTCAGTAGGACTTTTTATGTCCACTTTGCTTGTTCGTCTTATTTCATGTGTGTTAGATTGCCTTATCTTTGAGTATGTTATGATTATATTTTGAATTGTGTTTTTGTGTCATTTATCTCTCTTGTAGTAATTCCGTCTCATAAGTGCTTGTTTTTCTCTCTATGTCTATTTTGTGTCTTTCCTCATCTTATTACGTAGAGAACATGTTATTGCCCCTTACTTTCTTTTTTACTTATTTATCCTTATCTGTCATACTGTAAAAAAATATCAGCCTTTTCAATTTGGCATATATATACAAAATATTTGGCCACTAGGGAAGTGGAGCAACGGAGTTTCATTTTCTTCTTTGCCAAATACTCATTTTATATTTTATATCACGCTGTTATTTCCTTCATAGAATTTATATAGTAATATTCTGTATATATATATATATATATATATATATATATATATATATATATAAATATATAAATATATATATATATATATTATGTATATTATATATATATGTATATATATATATATATATATATATATATATATATATATATATATATATATATATATATATATATATATATATTATGTATATTATATATATATATATATATATATATATATATATATATATATATATATATATATATATATATATATATATATATATATATATATATATATTATATATATATATATATATATATATATATAATATATATATATATATATAAAATATATATATATATATATATATATATATATATATATATATATATATACACTCTAAATGACATTCAATCTAAATGACATTCAATAAACTCTCTCTTTCTCTCTCTCCCCTGCTTTCTTTTCCCTAACGCCCCCTCTTCTCTCTCTTCTTCTCCTCTCACCCTCTTTCTCACTCTCTCCGAACACACCCATTCACTATCATAGAATTCAACAACCTAAGGCTGTGTATTTACAATCAAGTTTACCTGTCATTTCTTCTGTCAGTTAATCGAAACTGCCATTAAAACTTATGTGTAGACAACAGTTTTTGTAGGGGAAGACAGTCCACTCACCAGAACAGATGAACTGATGGTATTACCTAAATATCTTCCGACTGACTGACAGGTAGTTGTACTTGTGGACAGGGTAGCGCCAATGTCGTGACAGTTAGCTGCTGTATTTCATCTGCGAAGCATCTCAGATGCTCTGATCAGAATATGAATAGATTATGTATAGGTGTTATTCATTTCACTGTTATACCCTTCAACACTATTTGTTGGCTGTTATAGGTCCAAATCATACAATCAAAATCTAAAACAACATTTCCATGTGATACAGGCAATTTGGTATAGTCCTAGGCCAATGATGTCTTTTTATGATATGTTACTATAATGAAAGTAAACTTCATTGTCCAATTCATAAAAAGCTGATCCAACCCCTCAGTTCTAATTTAAACTCATTCATTATTATTGTATGAGAACAGATGTCTTTTTTTTAATAAGAAATATTTAGTCTATACTCTGTTATGCCTTTTCACTTCTTTCCTGTTACAAGTGAATTGCTGCAAGGGTTAGCCTTCCACCCCTTCATCATATTAAAAAAAAAGTGGCAAAACACTCTCCTATACAGCTAACTTCAACTCGTGATACATATTTTTTATATTGGTTTTAGGGACGTTTTTAACGTAACATAATAAATTACAACTTATCTTTACAATGACATCAAATTCTTTAATGTAGAATTATGTATAAAGCTACATGTACAACATCTATAAACTTGGTCAATTCGTACAATGGTGTAATCATGAATCAAACAAAATCTTTCACTTCTTGGAGGAATGTTAGGCAATCGGTTATTTATTGTTTTGAAAAAATATGCGTTGATTAAAGATAGAAATGAATATATATCATTCAAATATATAACCATAAATAATAATTTTATTTCCCTAAATGATGGGCATACTATTCTTACTGTGTATGATTACATAAGCAAAAGGTATGAATTGACGTGTTGTGCAAGCTTGTTTTTCCTACACAATGTTGGTGATCATTATAATAGATGAAGTAGGATTGTGTGTAGGACCATTTTAACACCGTTCACAAAAAAGGAATGTGTTTATTTACTTATTATATCTTATAAAGTCTTCAGCCAAATGTATGAATGGGCGGGGCAAATGACTTATGATTATCGCTTTTCCCATGACGAAGCTGTTGCCAGATGTCGCATATGTAAAATTAAAGGTTATTTTTCGATATATATTCCTTTTATGGGTGCTTGCTCTTACAAAGAAGTAGGTATTAGAGTTATGGAATCATTAGTAATAAACCTCACAGATAGGGACAGATTTCGCTCCAAATTGTTTGAGTGATGCCTTGACAGAGAGAGTGAGTGAGTTTGTTAGTGGTTTCTGCTGGCTGAAAGCATCAGGTTTAGCCACTACTACGCATAAACAGACTCAGCTTTGCTTACTACAGAAAGAAATGATCGATTTAGGTTTTCAGTGTAGATTTCATCGAGGTAATAAACAATTGTAGTAATTGTTATAATAAATTATGATAAAAATTCATGTAAATTCTGAGCAAAAATTGATGTTATAGGGGATTAATGTTGAAGGTTAATCATACTTCTGGCAGCGCCAGAAAAAAAGGTGAAGAGTCAGGTGAAAAATAAGAATAAAACCAGAAAACAAGGAAAAGGTGACGTTAAAACGAGAATTTCATTTGTTTTGTCTGTTCTGTCAAGCGGTTCGGATTTCTGTAGTGAACAAACAAATATACAAATATTCACTTATATATATATATATATATATATATATATATATATATATATATATATATATATATATATATATATATATATATATATATATATATATATATATATATATATGTGTGTGTGTGTGTGTGTGTGTGTGTGTGTATCTTTCTTTTTCAGGTTGGATATCGTTAACTGTGATCTTATTCTATAGCTAACTATCTCTTTTGTGCTTGTGTGTATCCTGTATTGGCTTTCCCTTGTCAAGCTTGAACAGAATTAGCATGCTATCTGAGATAAAGTGGAAAACTTTGCCTACATTTTTATGATTTTTTTTCTTGATGCTCAGCCAGGCAATCTCCTGGTTGTATTTGCGCGTTTGTTTTCTGTCCGTTTGATGAAATTTTTTATTTAATCTACTGAAGTAAAATGAACGTGTTGTCTTTTTATCTCTGAAGAAGTCAGAGGTATAGTGTAAGGTCATAACTGATCTGATAAAAGAGACTTCGGTCTGTTAAACACAGAAATATAGTCCGGATGGTTCCACAGAAAAGCAAAAGAGGTGTAACTGTTTGGTTAATCTTTCAACTCCGGAATTAAGGCTGAATCTTCTTTGCCGCAGAAATTGTGTGCATACGTGTAGTCATGTGATTTTATTAATATAGAAAGCAGAACAGAACCTTTCACTGGAAATTAAACATATTTCCTTGTTCAACAAGCAACATATTCTAAGGAATTATTTTCATTATATGTATGTTGTTACCCCAGCTGGTTATAAATAAATAAGATAAAATCCTCATTCTTTTATAAGAGTAAAAAATACAGCAGTTCTTAGCAATTTCTCTTGTATTTTTTATCATTCCTTTTCCGTGCTGGTTATGAAAAAACGAAATCTTTTCGTTTGGTTTTCTTCGTAGGTGTATGCTCATATGTTTGTATGTATATTCACTTATATGCAGTAAAAGGCTTCCAGGAATTCTTTGTTAGGGAGATGTGTGTTTTAGAGAGAGAGAGAGAGAGAGAGAGAGAGAGAGAGAGAGAGAGAGAGAGAGAGAGAGAGAGAGAGAGATGGAGAAAATACACCCGGGAACGAGATTAAAATGTTTGTTATTTACCGCGTGTCTCTCTGGGATGAATTTTGTTAAAGTAACGTCCTTAAATATTTATGTAGGAAATGAAATACAGGGTCACTTATTTTGATAGCAATTCAGGCGAACATTTCCATCAGCCATCTATGGCATATTTCAAATATTGGTTGCCTGAGCGCAACCGGGAATTGGTCAATTGACAATTGGGAATAGCGTAGTCGGCGAATAATGTTGTTCTTCCAGCTGGAAAAGTTTGTTGTGGCAACGAACAAAAAATATACTTACGTTCATCAATGGCTGTGCTTGTAGTCGACAGCTGTTGCCATTGCAGCCATTAATTGTTGTAACTGCAACAGGGAACTTTATTACTTGCTGACACGAATGATTCTGTTTGTGACCAGGAATGGTTGAACTTTCAATCGGGAATTTTTTAATGTGCCACGGAGAATAATTGCGTTTTCAGCCTGTTACTGTAATTGAACCCGGAATGCCATCGCAGTTTAGTATTGTGCTTGCAGCTGGGAACTGTATTTGCAACGGGACATTGTACTTTTTACCAGTTGTTATTGTAATTTCAACTGGGTCATGTCGTGCTTGCAACCATTATTATTGTATTCATTATAATTTGGAACTTTACTTGCATTGTGCATTGTGCATTAACTGCTGAAAATTGTGCTGGCAACCAGTTACTGTCGTAAATACTCTTTTTATACTTGTTATCAAGTAGAAAATGGAATTGGTGCGCTGACATCTAGAATGTTTATAATTTTACGTCTTCACCATGGAAGTGTGTCACTTAGAGTTTCCTGGCATCTTCGGATATTTATTATTATTATTATTATTATTATTATTATTATTATTATTATTATTATTATTATTATTATTATAGTGTTAAAGAAATTGGACAACCGGCTGGAAGGGAAAGAGACCAAAAAGAACGGTATTCTCGGATAGCAGAAAATAATAATAATAATAATAATAATAATAATAATAATAATAATAATAATAATAATAATAATAATAATAATAAATAGGGTTAAGAACCAAAGTCCCAAACCTTCACAGCGTTCATTTTATGTTTTTCAAAGCCGCTACCCATATTTTTACGTGATGAACTTCAATAAAAAAAACATAAATTTAAAAATTTATTTATTTGCTGCCCACGCCAGATCATTAGCGAGAGAGAGAGAGAGAGAGAGAGAGAGAGAGAGAGAGAGAGAGAGAGAGTTCCTAGGTTTTGGGAGTTAAGAGGGGTAACAAGAGGCAGGGTAGGAGAGACTGTTTGGCACTGGGGGTTCGGGGGTGGGCGTGGAATGAACGCTCCATTCTGTTAGCATAATTAAAAATTCCCTAAAATGCTGGGGAAATTCCTCAAATCAAAGGGAGAATTTCCCCTCAATTTGCTAATACTGGTCGTATCGTCGATCATATGCAAAAGTTCGGTGAGAGTGACGGCGAAAACGGCGATAATGATGATGATATGAGAGAGAGAGAGAGAGAGAGAGAGAGAGAGAGAGAGAGGTGGGGGGAGGGGTGGTATGAGTCAATACCAGCCGGGACCTCCCATCCTAATCCCTCCATGGGTGAGTAAGGGGGGTGAATCCGAAGTTTTAAATCCTCAGTTGGAAATTTTTTGTTAATCTGTATGATCCATCCATTATCTCCATTAAGGTTTCATAAAGGCACTTTACCACCTGCCGCTGTTGCTGATGCCTCTTCTGGAAGGTAGACCAAGTAGATGGTGCTGCACTTATTTTTAGACTGGGTAATTAGGGCCACAGACAAAGCAATAATAGCGACGAAGCGATCGCAGTGGTAATGGTGACTGTGTTCATTATCATCCTGGTGCAGTGACTGTTTCAGGTACGTTAAAGACACCAAGATTGTTACTATCTCTCCTACTTTTACTACTGCTACCACTAGTATTAGTAATAATAATAGTAACACAAAACTATAATGATTATAAAAACGTCAACAAATAATAATAATAATAATAATAATAATAATAATAATAATAATAATAATAATAATAATAATGGCGATGGCATTAACTGATTATTGTGGAAATGATACAAATAGTTATATATAGCTTGTCCTCCAACTGCATATCAATACAATCTCAGCCAGACGTACAAACAGTTTCCCTGAAAATATCGTAACTTTGACATTACAGCTGCTGTTGCTGATATATTCTCATTGTTCTCTCCGACTTTTGGTGCTGTAACTTCGGGTGGTTCCTCAGAAAATTGGTGTACTTCACTCCATTGTTTTGTGCCATTGGCTGCCCCCTCCCCACACCTCATCATTTTGGCTTAATTTCAGATTCCTTCGTTTCTACGGACAAATAAAATTATATTTATATATATATATATATATATATATATATATATATATATATATATATACACACACACACACACACACACACACACACACACACACACACACACACCACACAAGTCGGAGGTCATTGCTGTCGGTGGATCGAATCCGCCAGGTGACGAACCACTTATCAATAATTATATAACTCCCCTTCGGTATGATTTCCGAGGTAGAGCTCATTGGACATTAAACGACATTCGTAGGTTAACGTTTGTGAATATAAAGAGGTCTTGATGATGTGATAAACATTCATACATACGCGCTTAAATATATTATATATAATATTTATACGTATATACATATGTAACTGTAATAGCCACAGTGCCCTCTTGTAAAAGTGACCAGTAGATTCTACATATGTATATAAATATATATAATACACACATGTATTATATATATATATATATATATATATATATATATATATATCTATATATATATATATATATATATATATATATATATATATAGGTATATATATAACCAAGTTTTATTTTAGCAAGGAGCTAAATAGGTAGGTTGGTAGGGGTGTTGGAACAGGTGGGCATGAGTATCCAGGAAGAATGAAGGGTCACAAGCTATATGCGAGTGATCCTGAGGGTGTAAGGGGCCCATCTTGTTACTGGTGAGCGTTGTTCATAATTACACAGAGCACCTGATGTGGTGGTCGTCTGCAAAGGATTAATATACCAGCTATTGCTGTCAATTTTTTTTATATGGAAACATGTTATTAGGGAAAAGGCTTACTGGTTGAAAAGAAATACATATTTTTCTTTTATTAAAGTATTTTTTCAATTTAAAAAGGTTTCCGGGCTTCGGTCCTCATCTCTCTCTCTCTCTCTCTCTCTCTCTCTCTCTCTCTCTCTCTCTCTCTCTCCACAGCAGCCGCAGCCTTAGCAGTGGTCGGCCAAATCGTCGTTGTTTTCATCTAAAATGCAGCTAAGGTATAAAGCTTAATAAATTGGAGAGAGAGAGAGAGAGAGAGAGAGAGAGAGAGAGAGAGAGAGAGAGAGAGAGAGAGAGAATGTAATCATCCTTATGAAGAGTAAAGACTCGCTCCCGAATTATCCAGGGAGGAGGAAGCCAAGAAATACGGAGTAATAGTGGTGGGAGTGAAATTGCCACATTCCTGAAGCACTCCTTTAAAAATCTTTTTACTTTTGTGTTTATGAATATGCCTTCTGTCTGTAAACGCTGCAGATATTCATTCATATTACTTGAGTTTTATTGCCATTTACATTTTCTTAACCGGTAGCGTTTGTGAGACTCCTACCTCTCTCTCTCTCTCTCTCTCTCTCTCTCTCTCTCTCTCTCTCTCTCACACACACACACACACCCAAGCGCAGTAATTAGCTGTGCTTAGCCAGTTTGAGCTTACTTTACGTACAAAAGAATAAAAATGTATATTTTTCCTTTGCCTTAACTGTAAAATAAACATGCGAGACCTTTTGATCTCAAATCTATGTTTGTGCACACAGTTTCCCAAAGAAACTTATTCTTAAGTTTTTAAGATAAAACTTCCCTTATAACTTTATTCTGTCTGGCAGGTATTTACTTAACCTGTGTGGTGCGCATGTCCCTAATGGGTGATGAGTATTTTAGCGTCGTAATTTTAAATAGATCAGCTTACTTTTACATAGAATTTCACATATGTAATTTTAGTATTTTTGAAGGGCTCTTTTCATTCTACGCCAGAATGATGGTCGATTTCATGAGAAATGAATAATTCTCTCTCTCTCTCTCTCTCTCTCTCTCTCTCTCTCTCTCTCTCTCTCTCTCTCTCTCTCTCTTTGCAAAGATTGCATTATACGTAGGAAACTTATATTTGTAAAACCTGGCAGGTATAATCTTAGTCAATTATTTTTCACATTTTCCCTAAAAAGACCTCTTAACCTTATAAGCTATGTTATTTAAATAGTGAAATATCTAGCAAGTTCATGTGACTAATAGATTCATGTGATCAATAGATTCACTGAAATTTCCGACCTTGAAGCAAAAACCGCTGAACCATAAAATCACGATAGCGACGTTTACTCCACCGTGGTGTTGTGGTTTACGATCGCCTCACTTCAACCTAACATTGATCTTACCCACCTGAAAAACCGTAGTTTCTTCATATGTTCCCAGTTCGGATTTAGTGTTTACAGAACATGAAAAAGTCGAGATTTTAAGACTTCGTTGTTGACTATTGATACAATAAGAAATATATTTTTCCTGTGAATGTAACCCTTAGGGGGCGTAATCTCTCCGGCCGTAGGTGCACCCACTTCCTTTCTTCAATCTGTCCGTCCATCTTCTCTAATTGTTACTTCTTAGTATAACTATGTGGTTTCCTCCGAGTTACGTCTTTAGATCGTGGTGCTTCATTTCCTTTATTTTCTGGATCTGCGTATCTTGCTGTCCTGCCTCTCCAACTCTCTCTTTTCACAGTCTTAAACGATGAATGTGGTTATTGTCATTAACATTCAGGTGAAGTAAAATAGTTCTTCTTTCCTCGCTAGGCGAGTCGGTAGAGTTGTGGGCTAGCACTCGCTAGGCCCGTGTTCGAGTCTTCGGCCGGTTAATGAAGAATTAGATGAATTTATTTCTGGTGATAGAAATTCATTTCTCGCTATAATGTGGTTCGGATTCCACAATAAGCTGCAGGTCCCGTTGCTAAGTAACCAATTGGTTCTTAGCCACGTAAAATAAGTCTAATCCTTCTGGCCAGCCCTAGGAGAGCTGTTAATCAGCTCAGTGGTCTGGTAAAACTAAGGTATACTTAACTTGCGCCACTTTGCTATGCATGCAGATGGAATCAGTTGCAGTACGAAAAGAAACTAATGCATCCAGGCGAGAACATGATCACGTGAAGATCACCGACAGAGGCGCTTCTTCTGACTTTAGCGAGGCACATGTACAGTACAGCAGCCAATCATTCCTGTAGATAGATTAACGACACGTTCGGCTTGCGTCAGTTCTTAAGGTGATTTCACAACAAATGGGAACCGAAAGCCTTCCAGGTTTTGATTCACTTACGCAC
>NC_089781.1:1534396-1539396 GCF_040412425.1 Macrobrachium rosenbergii | reverse complement strand
TGAATAAGCTTGATTAAGTCGGCTAGTTCCTCAAATCGGAACCTCCTCTGCAATTCAAAGGAAGCAATTTCACCCCTATGGATTTGGCGCGGAAGGATCAGAATGACCTCCCGAGCAACACAATGGCCTCTTGCCCTCTCTCTTTCTCTCTTGCTCTCTCCCTTCCCCCTTCCACCCCCTAAGAGTAACATGGAGTAATAAAATCATCGGAACATTTTCATCCTCAATATTATATTACTTAAATGAAGTGGAAGTGATAGAAATGAGCCTAGACAAGGGTGATATACAGTATACCCGTGAGAGAGAGAGAGAGAGAGAGAGGGGGAAGTTGGTGTTGTGTTGTGGATGGGTAGTGTATGAGAGAAAGAGTTTTGAAACTTTTGAGAGAGAGAGAGAGAGAGAGAGAGAGAGAGAGAGAGAGAGAGAGAGAGAGAGAGAGAGTATGCGTGTACACGCGAGACAGACAGCGAGTTAGGAATATAAAGGAATATTTGGAGGTGAAAAAAGTTTGACGTTAGATTGTAGTGTTGAGAAAAGAAAAATAGAAAGATGGGGATCTGAGAGAGAGAAAGAGAAAGGGAGAAAGAGATAAAAGGGAGGTTAGGGGAGAAACGAATAAAATAAAAAGGGGGAAGCTGAATGGGGAAAGGTAGAAGAAATTCACGCAAGGAATGACGACAGGAAGGGTGATGATTTTCTTGAGGGGAATCCGGTCATTTCTTGGCTTTGGTTCATTTCCAGGATTTCGACCTGTGATTCATCGATGCAGACGATCGGAAAAAGAAATAGACCAGCTTATATGAGTGTGTATGTGTGTGCGTAGTGTGTATGAAAGATCAATATATACGTCAACTAATATGCTAGGGAATGGAAATGTATGTTTGTATGTAGTGTATACACAGATTCTATGTTTGTACGTTATTCAAATATATATGGCAAAACTGACATAGTGGATAAAGGTAGTATAATGTATGAATGCACTGTGTTGATACAGCGTTTGTAAGATACTAGTGTATACAGGTGTTTGTGTATATACATACGAATCTGCATCTCTTCACCATCATAGAAACAGCAAGAACACCTCAATACCCATATTGGGAGGGGCCTTTTTTTCCTATGTTAGTTTCCTGTATGATTTTTGTTTTTCATGCACATATAAACGGTTACAAAAATACAAAATATGTTCATGTATTAAAAACACTGGTTTTTGTAGACGGTTTTCTTACACTATGGATAAAAGTATCCAATTCATGGCTGTGAAAATGTTGTTTTCCTTGAGCCATGGTTGTTTCATATCATCCATATGCTCACTGACGAATACTTTTATTTACTCTACTTATCGCCACCCTGGGACTTGATGATTAATACACCAAGTTTCAAGTTGTACTCAAACAACGACCACTCTGTAAAAGCGGCCAACTTGGCGGAAAAGTTGCGTGCGTCATGGTATAACGCATCTTTTATTGGGCGACCGAATATGTATATTTTAATACATTTAAGAAACAGAGGTGTCATGGAACGCCTAAGAATAGATCGTCATGTACTGTGTTTTATAAGGTGTCATTAACATTACCGGTAAACTGATTTTTTAGCATTCACATATCATAATAGCTCAGGAAGGACATCGACGCTGAGCATACTCTGGTTTAAAGTGTAAGTAATGAATTTAGAATATTCCGTAATGACAATAAAAATAATGCTTTTTAAAGCTACATTTTGCAGTTCACGCACAAAGAAAAAAACCATTAATATCAGATTCAAAGGAGGTGATGAGTTAAATCTTGCATTTTATACCTCAATTTCTACAGAGTCGGTAAAATTCACAGATTGTAGACTTAAATAATCTAGAATGAGTTTTTGAGTTTTTTTTAAATGATTACAAATACACATTACATCATTAGTCAGAAAAGTCACAAGTCGGATATTGCCAGCCGAGCCGAGCGGCGAAGCCTGTCAGCTTGTGATTCGAAGGATCAAATTATTTTGTAATTCACGAAATCACTCCATCACGACTAAATAGAAATGTATTACAAATTGCTACCCACATAATACCGAAAATTGCAGTACAGTAAATATATCAAGTCACGGGTGGATATATAAATTTACCGAAATGATTCCATGCATTTGCATGAGAGTTACGGCCGCGCACTTCTTTGGTATTCATATTTATTTTTCCTGAAATTCTCCCGTCGTATTTTGAGTAATATTGATGGTAACAGAATATAGAACAATGTCTGGTTGTTTCGGAATGGAGGACGACGCCGCAGTAATATATTACGCCTAGATTTTCTTTTTCTGATTTATTAATGTGCTTTGTCTTGCAGAGCTAACGTTTCTTTCCCAATGGGCAGAATGTTTTGAAAGTTTCCCTGTCCTTGCTTGGCAAGAAGCAATATACTCTGTGAAAGGTAAATGCAATTCTATGTGTCAGTCATTAGTCCGCTATTTTCTTTGATGTTTACTAGGATTAATTATGAAAATCCTAATTAAGAAAAGCACATATTATTGTTATTATTAGGAGCAGCAATTACTTAGTGATTAAGGCATAAACCCCTAGTAAAACCTGATAGAATATCAGTAGGCCTACAGACTTAGGCCTACTCTGGTAAATTCCCATAAGACTTCTTAATACCTCAGTATCACGTGCATATCAATTACCCTTTCTTTCCTACCGGCCAAGAGAAAGAAGAAATAGAGAGAGAGAGAGAGAGAGAGAGAGAGAGAGAGAGAATACATATAATATTCGAAGTGAGAATTAATTAGATAAACAGGCGAATGCCGTGTTTGTGACGTCACCCAGAAGGGGACTTGTGCACATTATGAGAGGTTCCCGCGATATTAAGGGGTTACTCCCCCTCTCTCTCTCCTCCCCCCAACTTATTTTTCTTTCCTTTGTGCGTATTAAACCTCATGGTTCCACATAATTGACGGGATGGACATGGAAAATGTTTATTTTCCCCGGATTATGAGACAGTCAGAGGGAGAGAGAGAAAGAGAGAGAGAGAGAGAAAGAGCATTTATTTGCATAAGATTAGAAGAAGGAAGAATATATTGGGTAGTTTTGGGTTTGGTTTAAAAAAGGGGACAAATTGATAGATAAAATGTTTTTGTCATTTCGAGAAGGGAAACTCCTGAATAAATGCGCATGCACTCTTAGCTTAGTGATACAGAACGCATTGCGTTTGCAAGGGCCACGGTTCCATCCCGACTACCACCCACCAGTCGACCAAGTTTAGAAAGCATACAAGCTTCAGCTGGAGTCAAGAAGGGGCATATGGCCATCAACCATATCCACGGAGACTTCCTGGGGACTAGAATATTACCGTCTTAGCACCATACTTTCCAAATAGGGTATAAGTCATTATATATATATATATATATATATATATATATATATATATATATATATATATATATATATATATATATATAAATACTCCACAAACACACACACACACACACACACACACACACACACACACACATACAAAATATATATATAATAAATATATATATATATATTATGACCTCATAAGTTCTGGAGTTCTCCGCACTTTTTGGATACACTTGTCATATAAAGCCCTGAATGCGAAATGAAGAGAAAATGAAGAAACAAACAAATGTTAAGGAGTCATTGCAGCTATTACAAACATGTATACACGTATATCTGGTAAAGTGACAGTAGATTATATATATATACACACACACACACACACACATATATATATATATATATATATATATATATATATATATATATATATATATATATATATATATATATACTGTATATATATATATATATACATATATATATTATTATATATATATATATATATATATATATATATATATATAAATATATGTATATTATATATATGCATTTATACCATATGTATAATAAATATATTGTATAATTAATATATGTATATATATTTATATATATACATATATATATATATATATATATATATATATATATTAATTATATATTTATATATACTGTATATACATATATGTATGCATATATACAATATATATATATATATTTATATGTATAATATAAATTTATATATACATATATCAGAAGGACTTGCCATCGATCCCTAGGAGGAGGAGGAAAGGCCTTGGGACCTAAGCAGTGAATTATGTGCCTAGTCGTCAGTCGACTTTGATGTGCTGGAGCTGGGGTAACAGACAGCATGGTTTTAGCAACCTCCTCCTAAAAAGACTTGCTAGGATTCGAGAGGTTGTTATGCCGTTGGAGCCACCCTCTATATGAAAAAAGAAATATGATTATATATATATATATATATATATATATATATATATATATATATTTATATATATAATATATATAATATATATAATATATAAATATATATAATCATAACGTTCTTTTCTTTTCTTCATAAAACTGTTTATATGTATATATATGTATATATTAATATATATATATATATATATATATATATATATATATATATATATATATATATATATATAGATATAAAGTGAAAATGGAAGAGCAGTGAGGTGTCATTGTTGGTCCTTGATTGAATGTGACAGCTGAAGGCAATTCCGTTGAGTACATCCCATCGATTGAAGAGCTGGAATGACAGTTGCAATCCATGGCTAATTACGAACTCAAAGTACTTGCGTCCCACCCAATTGCACGGGCTGTTGATTCTGCGAAAAGCCGTTCGTTCGTAAATCCACCGATTAAATCGTGTGGAGATTTTATACGTTTGTTCTTTGAATTTATTCATTGGCGCTCAAATCTGACGTAATTTGTTTATTTAATATTTTTTGCTATTTTTCCGACCCTCGAAAAGGTTAAGCATAAAGGTAATGGATCATTACGCAAACTTGAACAGACTCTAAATTAATACAAAAATATGACTCGACATAATTTTTTTACTTTTGTTTCAGTCGTGTGGGAACATAGGAGGGATTAGGGAAGGCAAGAGTGAAGAGATCTTGCGCCTTGAGACCAGTAG
>NC_089781.1:1521896-1524396 GCF_040412425.1 Macrobrachium rosenbergii | reverse complement strand
ACTTTCCATTTCACGCACGCCTGGGCCCTCCCCTGGAACGGCACCACCAGATTTTGCGGTACACTAAATTAAACTAAACGCCAGCTCTGTGTCGTTTCGTCTATAATCGCTAGGTTTGCGTTAGCCTAAGTTGTTATCGGAATTTGGAGAAGGAAGCTTTTGGGAAAACTCCAGGGTGCAAGGGCGTCACATTTCATTGAAAACTTTTGTTTTGAGTAACATGAAGAAATAAATTGTTCTGTATAAATCCACAGTTACATTTTCAAAAGGGATTTTAAAGTTGTAAAACACTATCAGAATGATGTTCAACAACATTTTTCAATTTTTTAACGATGGCTAAATTGATTAAAAGTAAACAAAAATTCTGGTAAATTTACAAATTCCCTAATAAATAGAAAGTGTCCAGCACCGTGTACGATTTCCACAGTCATGCAACAGCATTTACCCCTTGATTGTCTTGCACTGTGCGACGCTTTGTATTAATACCAACAATAACATTCGTGGCGCGGGAACAGAAAACAACTAATAATTAATAAAGGTAATCCGACCGCCACAGGTGCTTTTCACTCCAAATGCGACTCAGGAGAGAGCGTTGAGCAATTCCGATGAAGGAGAGGCAAATGAATATTGTCGTCGGATATTATTCCAGAGCTTTGATATTTTGCCATCGGACCTAAGCATTTGCGAAGGCACGAGAAATTGCTTCTCCGCAACGGAAATGATTTCCTGCCTTTTCATTCACCATTTGACGACTTCATTCTGCAGCTGGATAACTTGGCTGTAATATTTCCAATCCAAGGGATGTGACTTCATGCTTTTTGTGGTTCTCAGTTACAGAAAAACGGCAAATGTCTTTCTCTCAAAACACACACACACAGACACACACACACACTTGGGCACATACATACCACACGTACGTGCACACACACACACATATATTATATATATATATATATATATATATATATATATATATATATATATATATATATATATATATATATATATATCGTGTGTGTCTGTGTCTGTATATGCGAACGCGTGCGCGTGTTAGAAAGGGAAACAGCGAAGCACAACATAGAAAATACAAGTAAAACAGCAGCACTCCAGAGAGAATGAATAAAGGCGTGTAGGTGCGGCCATCAAGCATAATGGAAGCAATACTCGAAACGGTGGAAGCAATACTCCAGAACCAATAAAGGCGGGGGCTTTTGGAAGCAATATTGCAACGCCGAAAAGCTTAGTATAACCGAGGCCGTTTCCCTTTTATCCGTAGTAGCCGTAACATAACAATATCGCAGAATTAAAAAAAAAAAAAAAAAAAGAGGAGATCGAGGAAGGAATTTTATATCTCGATGTATCTGCTGCATTGCTCTGTTTATCCTAACCGGTCGATTTCTCTTTTCATTGCAGGTATGGCCTTGGCACCACTCGACTTGTTCACCCTTCGTTGTTTTTACACCTGTCTTCATACGGTGCAAGAGCAGTGAGTACGCGGATAGGGAATGAATGAATGTGACGGACGGTAAAATATATCCATATTTTATAGCGGCTGGCACGAGCTGGTGTATCCTTCTGTTATGGATTATTTTTCATTTGATTTTTATATTTCTGGAAGGATATTGGGTTTTCATTATGGTTGCAAGGTTACCAAGCGATGAAGTGTGCGTTGTCGGTGGGTATTTCATTTATCTTTGCTTTTAAATGTGAGTAATAAGTATGTTTATCCTTTGGATATAGGCTTTCCTCTCTTTCGGATTAGTTTTGCCTCCTTCGCAGTATCTCTTTGGAGGATATTATGAGGTAGCGTCTTTTTCGTGGACTTTTATACTTCAAATGTCTCAGGATCTCTCACTCCTTATCATGGATTTTTTATAAATTTAGTTTCATGCATTTTTTTGTTGCATTATTAATGAAAGAATATATATGTAACTGCGTGTAAATAAGTAACTTTTGTAGAAGAATATATATATACAGTATATATATGTATTATATACAGTATATATATGTATTATATACAGTATATATATATATATATATATATATATATATATATATATATATATATATATATATATATATATATATGTGTATATATATATATATATATATATATATATATATATATATATATATATATATATATATATATATATATATATATAAAATTGTGTATGTATGTGCAGGAGTGTGTGAAATATGTTGCAAGCATTGCTTTAAACGTCCCTCGTTTCATGTCTAATCTGATTGATATATGTTGGAAGTTTTTTCTTGTTTTTTTTTTTTTATAATAAGCCATTGATATAGCTCTAGATGCCACTTGATAGATACGAGATATTTTGTCGATCTGTTGTGCTTTCAAGCAAAATAAAAACATTACAGTTAAGATATACCTATCTTTGGGTTTGCGCGCGCTTGTGAGTACGTGTGTGTGTTTGGGTGTTTGTATGTTCTGATCTGTCCGTTTTCTGTCTCAAGAAATATTCAGCGTCTATTATTC
>NC_089781.1:1504396-1516896 GCF_040412425.1 Macrobrachium rosenbergii | reverse complement strand
TTTTTTTTTTTTTTTTTTTAACGTTACTGTGTGGACGAAAGACGTATCTTCAGAGAAAAATAGAACAACAGGCATTTTCAAATTGATTCTTTAACTGCTGTATTGTTGATATTCCCTCAGTCCAGGAAACCTCCACTACATTAGCTACCTTCATATACCTGAATATAAAGCTCATCAGCAGCATGTCGAATCCCTTACACATACTCGTATGTTTCCTGGACATAAAGCACTTTCCATTTTCATACCTATTCTGCTCATTATTATTATTATATTATTATTATTATTATATTATTATTATTATTATTATTATTATTATTATTATTATTATTATTTTATTATTATTATTATTATTTTACGACTGATGAATTGAAATGCTTAAAAGGAGCCGTAACATATTCATTTTCTCGACATTTTGTCTCATATATATTCATTTTTTGGTCATTTTCCAAAATGTAAAAAGAAAAATGGAAAATTCGACGCAGAACATGAAAGTTATCAAAATAAATAATAGTTTTAAGATAAGAAACTATAATAATATTGAAACAAAAGAGAAATAAAAGACAAACATGTATGACGAACAGTTCAGATTTATTTGTCGTCTGAATCTAAAATTTTTCGTGTTGGCAGTACCAGATGTAATGTTTTTTTTTTACTTATATTTCAATATATACCCTGATATTGCTTATGCAAAACTTACTTGGTGTTATATATATCATCTTTTGAATCTGCAGATAACGGCGATGCAACTATTTTCTTTCCACATTTTTCTCATTGTATGTTTTATACGAATTAAGTTCACATACAGACAAGAAAAAGTTGCGAAGTGGGATTGCTTGTTCGTTGAATTTTTGTGGTTATTACCATGGTATTACAGTTTTTTTTTTTTTTTTGCCATTATAAGTTTAATGAGTCCTGCGTTGTCGCTTGGTTTTTGTCCATTTTTTGGTGTTTCAATCCGTTAAGCTTGGACGTTATCGAATCATATACGAAATGCCGAATATCGTCTTAAATAATATGGGTGGAGGCCCTTATAATTTAGTGATACCCAAGAGGACGCAGTACAAATAACAAGTTTTTTTTCCTCTCATATTACAGTTCCCTTATTTTATTTCTTATCCTTGCCTATTGACGAGAAGAAAACCAGTACATTTTGAATCTAGGGGAAATATCGGGAAATTCTGGGGAAAAAGGAACAAACCACGAAAAATAGGGAAAGCAAAAGAATAAACCTTGTTTACATTAGTATTCAATTTCTCTCATACCCTTGGGGGTGCAAGGAAGGAAGCCGTGCGCTTCCACACTTCCCCTTGTTTTTTTCTCCCTGGCACTTCGGCAATCCCTCCCCCCCTTTTTTCCCCTTTAGGATACTTTCACACCCATTTCACCCTGGGAAGGAAGACTGAGGAGAGAGAGAAGAGAGAGAGAGAGAGAGAGAGACTTCAAGGGCTCTGCATTCCAGAGAACGGTCTCTCCTTCCTCCGGAGTATTGGCTTCCAAGGTTTTGCATTTTGATGAGGGCGTGAAATCGACTCTCCTCCTCCTCCTCCTCCTCCTCCTCCTCCTCCTCCTCCTCCTCCTCCTCCTCCTAGTCGACTTCTTCTTCGGCGTCCTCAGGGAAAACTGTCCTTACGGTGGACGAGGCTGATTGCCTGAAGGGAGATCAGGGTATTGATATGGTTCCTTTTTTAGTTTGTGAGTTGTGAGGGCTACTTGCTTTTTTAGTTGTTCTATAAGACGGCTCTGATTAGGAATTTATATATATATATATATATATATATATATATATATATATATATATATATATGTGTGTGTGTGTGTGTGTGTGTGTGTGTGTGTGTGTGTGTGTGTGTGTGTGTATGTACGCTCGCGCCCGTATGTATGTATAAATTTTTTGGGGGTGTTGCTGAGAATGTATTTGTTGTTTCAGTTATGCTAAGTAATTTTATTATTATTATTATTATTATTATTATTATTATTATTATTATATACAACTGGTCGTCGTATTATTATGATTATTGTTATTACAGATAATTTCATCATTTCCACTGCTAATATACCCTTCGATAATCATTGGGTTCAGACTTCGTGAGGAATTTTATTGTCATTGCTCATGTCTCCTATTTATCCCTGAATTTTGATCCTGAATGATACTGACAGTTTCTGTCCTGAAAAAAGCATCTGAATAGAAACTGACTGTTTTCAGTTTTTACGATAACTTCTAATAGTGTTTTACTGAAGCTGGTTAGGGCGTTATTATCATTGCTATTATAATATTTCAAAAGGAAAATGAAATGCCAATTTTCGGTCGGTTTGTTTTTCCTTATGGACACCTTTTATGGCCTTCGTATTATTATTGTTTTTCTTGTTCCTATCGTTGCTGTCAGTTTAACTGCTGAGAGCGAATTTAACATGAAAATAGAATTTCTTTCACCACAAAAAAGTGGTTGCTATTTGTGTAGAAAATGTTGTCTGGACACATGAATATTTCTATGCTTTTGGATGATTGATATGAAAATGATTGGAAATTATTCTCCTGAAAGTGTGTCTGCCTGTAAATTCATTTTTAATTGCTATGTGTCTTTTTTCATTGAAAATGGACGTGTCAGAATGTTGGATAAAAATGTCGGTATGATTTAGGAGAATATTTTTTTCTAATCCTCGAGGTATATTTTTACATTTTCCTACCTAAATATTTTGATTGATATTTGATATCAAAACGGCTTTGCTTCTCCGAAAATGAATACATACAGTACAGTTAATATGAGAGAAGTAACATTAACAAACTGTCATACCTCTTGTAACAGAACACTCTCAAGCAACGTATTTAGTTTTAAAACATATTTGTTGAAATTGTTTTGGACTGGACAATATATCCCCTCACTGAATGGTTGTCGTAATCTGAGCTGAGAAATCATTTCAACGTTTAGTCCAACTTTCGAATCTCTTAATGAACAATGATGCTTTACAATTGTGGACTAAACTATTATAGTACTGTACGGTGAATGACTGCGTTACATGGATAAGTATATTTAGTCTAGTTTATGTTTAATTTGGATGTATGCATTATACTGATGTTCTGTTATTCGTCTACACACATGAAACTCGCCTTGTTAGGAAGAGGGGGCAGTGTTTGATGCCCAGACGAGACACAGTGTTTTAGATACCTTCCATTTAATCTTGGTGTTCCTTGGTGTCACTAAACAGTGAATTTTGTTCTTAGTAGTTAATCAACCGAGGTTGGTTAAAACCAGGAGTATGGGCTACCGACCTCATCATAGGATTCTTGTTGAGATCCGTGTATATATGTTGGATTTTAAGAAACCCATTCAAATTCCTCCTCCCCCTCAAAAAGGTATTTCTATATACATTTATTTGTTCAATATTGTGCTTGATGCAGAAAGAAATGAAAATGAAAACCGTTGACTAACTCTGAATGATGAGCTTCATTCCTGTATCATAGGCATGCAGGCAAGCGCATGCAGGACGGGAGGGAGTCCCTATCGCGCTCGTAGAGACACAGGTGTCGACGTCGCCGCTGTTTTGGTTCTTTCTTATGATGAAGTGACTCTCTGAAGGCAAATGGCGCGGAAGAGGAACGGAGCAGAGGAGGAAAAGCGCAAACATTTCACGGGATGGGACGAAGGGAAGGAGATGAAAGCCGAGAGTCGGAAGAGGGGAGGAGAGAGGAGGAGGGGAAGTGGAGCTGAGGGAAAAGGGGGCGGAGGAGACAGAGAAGATAAATGGGCCAAATGGGCAGTGAACTAATGGGTAAAATGGGCCTTTAGAGACTGGCTGGACATCACGGAACAGTTCATCGCATATAATGCTTGGGAGTCCCCGTGGAGGGCTCGGTGCTGGTCCCAGGACGGTGGTAGGGAGGGGTGGGCGGGGTCTAAAAGAAAATTTTTATGGCAAAAGATGTTACGGGAGACATTTTCGTCGTATTTTCTCTCTTATTTATTTTCCGGCAGCGGCAGGTAATTTTTGTACCGTAGAAATTCCCCTGATGTTGTAGGCAATTTTCCTATCTTAGTTTTGTTGTCTTATTTTTAATTTTATTTTTTTTATAGTTTGTTTGTATATGTGCGCTAACCGTTTGTATTAACACCCCCAAAATGTCTATGATTTAATTTTACATAATATAATTTTTCTTTTTGGATATGTGTAAACAAGAAGGTACCAACCTTAATGCCAAAAACTACTCCCAAACCAAATATTGAATTCTTTTTAGAAAAAGTAAGTCTCCTCTCTCTCTCTCTCGCTCTCTCTCTCTCTATCTCTCTCTCTCTCTGTACTCATATTTCACTCTGTTTTTCTGACAAAATTAAAGGAAGAAAAAATGTGACATTTCCCATCCATGATGCTCAGCAGGAAGAAAAGAAAATGTTGAAGTTTTCACAGTGTAGAAAGCCTCCTGTCAGTCATCTTAGGTCAAGGAGTAAATATTTTTAAGGGTGGTCGAGGATAAACATTTCTCTACGAGAGAGAGAGAGAGAGAGAGAGAGAGAGAGAGAGAGAGAGAGAGAGAGAGAGAGTCAACACCACTTGTGTGAGGTGATATCACTGGAAAATATAGTTTCTTGAGAGTTGAGCCTGAGAAACTTGATGGCTCACACTTTTACAAAATATTTACAGACCTAATTCGAAACATCAGTCACGAGTTAGAGGTAGGATGAGGATGAGAGAGAGAGAGAGAGAGAGAGAGAGAGAGAGAGAGAGATCATGCACTAGAGCTTTTGAAAGGAATTCCGATCAATCTTTTCCCTGGATACAATCATGTGTGCGAGGGTCATAGCGCCGTGAGATTAGGTCGAGCCCAGGAACCAGCGTCACATTATATCCCTCAGGGTTCAACGGAGAGTGAAAATGAAAAAATATAAGTAGAAAGGCGTTGAGTGACATGCCTGAGGCAGAACCCTCCCCTTTTGGCTAAAGGGTCCCCTGAATACAGTCCCACCACGTAAATACTTCGACGTCAACTCTTGGCTGGCCACCGGGGATGCTATCAGAAGGGAAATCTCGACTTAAAAGAATATGTTTTTGTCAGGTCTGATTGAAAGGATTTAACGACCAGGTGTCTTCCGATATCGGAATGGTTCGCTGTTTATTCAAGCGTCGTTGAAGACGAACAGGGCCTCTTCCTCTTCTCCTCACTTGCGAGGAAAGTGGTAGAGTCGCCGCCTTTCGCCTGAAAGGTGGGTGTTTGTGTATTCGCAAGCCGGAATTTTGTGCTTGCTCGATTTTTCGTAGACTTTTCGTACATTAAGCGATTTAGTGGGTGAAGTGCAGTGCACATATTTTAGTGAGGAAAAAAATTTTTTGTCCATTACAAGTTTACTTTTGTTGGTCTGTTTAGGGTATGTATGTTTGTCTTTATATTGGAAACGTGAATGCTAGCGCTTCCATTTTCATGTTTTTTTCTTTTTCTTTTTTTTAATTCTTGCGCGCACAACGTGAAGAATGGCACTTGGCTAATCATACAGGATTTGGGCTGCATTTATTTTTACGGCTTTTGCTTCTCCCACTCCACATGCTTCTCGAACGTAATTCTTTGCTGGACGCGCCCTCCCGAACATGTTAGTTTATTATACTGACACGGAGTTTTCTTTTCTCTCTTCGCTACGATTAAATAAACAGTTTTCTAGATTAAGAACTCTTGATTTTTCTTGTTTGCCCCGGTAAAAAATTTATTTTTTTGTCGCGATGATGATATTTAATTTTTTTAATGTTGTGATAAGAAGCTTTTTCATCTTTTTCAGATGGTTCAAGGGCCGCTGCTTAATTGGGCTAAGAGGATCGGATAAATTTTTGATAAGGGTTACGGGGAATCTCGGATCAGACCGTCGGAGAAGCAGGCTTCAAACTTTTTCTTAGCAGACTGGATAATATGAAGATAGTTATATACTTCGTTTCAGTTCATGGCCATATACAGGTTCAAAATGCAGTAGAGACAGTACAAATTACAAAAAAAAAAAAAAATTGTATCAGTTGCACTAATCAAAATAATAATAATAATAATATATGAAACGCAGATACCAGGATAATCATAATCCATGGAAGTGATGGGTTTAGTTTTCGATATTAAACACTGTCAATAATGTGGGAGGTGTCTGCTTAGAATATCTTTATTGAAAGGTATAAAACACTAAACCCCCTTCCCGTTCCAGTTTTTAGATGAGATTTTCTATAGTTAAGCTTACAGAACGTAAAGCCGCAAGAGTCCATTGCGAGTTTCTTTTTACTTAAAGGTATATGACATAAAGGTTCCCTAAATCAGTTTTGGGATAAAAAAAAAAAACTATGTTTCACAGACTTCCAAGTTTTCCCTTACAAAATCTTTATCTGAAGTGAAGTGGCATAAATCCCTTAGTTCCCTTTACTATGTGCTTTCTTCTAAAGTTACGCGACTTTATGATCCACGTTCCGCGAACCATTAGTGACGCACATTCTGTGCCTGCTGTGCTCAGATGGCCATGTCCGCTTTTGTGGTCCTTGTCATTAGATAGTGGGAGATATTATTCAATTCTTATTCTTAGGCGTTTAGGTTTTGAGCTGGACCAATACGACTGGTTACTAATTTGATGTCATTATGACTGCTACTGTCATGCATGATTGATTAAATGTTCAGTGAAAGCTTTTCCTTCGTTTTTGCTTAGAATGGCTGGTTAAAATTTTCTTAATAATACGAGATAGGTGTAAGTTATGGTTTATTCACAGCATTTATTCTATGCTTTGCCGACCTTAATTGTGAATTTTGTTTCAATTTGTAAATTAAATTTTTACACACACAGACACACACACACACAGACACACACACACACACACACACATATATATATATATATATATATATATATACATACATACATACATACATACATACATACATACATACATATATAGAGTGTGTGTGCGTGTGTATGAATGTATGTGCGTTTGTGTGGCTGATATATCTGGAATTCCTGCAGCTGTCCCTTCGTAGCAGGCAATATATAAAAACGTCATCACCCGCCGTTATACATCGGCTTTATAGAGATATTTGTCACGGCCTATTGGTCGAGCGCCGAAGCCGAAACTAATAAAGTGCTCTGAATAAACACGGGAAGAAATCTCGAGGATTTCGTCATTCTTTTAGGCCTCATCTCCCTCGTTCGGTGTAAAGGATTCGTCACATTCGGAAGGGCTCTTGCCTCTTGTTCTAGGATAAGTTATTAGCGACTATCCATTTCAGGGACCCCGAGTCATGGTTTTTCTCAAATATCTTTCAAACTAATTATTTGATCGAAACGGTACTTTGACACAGTGTACAAAACACCTCCCGCTAATTTTCAAACAGTGTTAGTTGAGGTGTTTACTCTTGACTTTTAAAGGTAAAATCGCATGAGTCAGTAGGACTATTCTACGCAATCGAACGTCGCTATCCCCCCATAGACAGGAAAGGCGGGGGCGGAGATGGGGAGGCCAGGAATGTGGGTTGAGTAAGGGATGAGGAGGGGAAGGGAGATGGAGGGACGGGCTGGGGATAATGGACGTTCGAATGTATAGTTTGGCGATGCTTGGCCACGCCGTATAAGTCAAGAGTGAACGCCTTAAAAACCATTTGACAATGCACTGTATTACCAAAAATTAGCGGGAGGTGTCTTGTACAATGCGTCAAAATACCATTTCGATCGAATAATTAGTTGGAAAGATATTTGAGAAAAAAGATGACTCGCGGTCCCTGAAAAGGACAGTAGGTCTCATTTTCATGAAAAGGTCTTCGTTCTAGGCCTCCACATCAAAAGTCAGGAAATCGCAGCTACTTAATTCCTCAGGTGTCCTCTCATTACCTGTAGGATGATGTTTCATTCTCTTCATCTTCTTCATCATCATTGGCGTCATCATTTTGATCAACTTTCGCTATCTTCATCATCCTTTGTGTAGGGTGTTTGATTTCTCGTGACGCGTAAATATCCCTTTTCTTCCTCTTAACTTTCTTGAAGTTCACTCTTCATATTGTTGCATAATTGCTTTCAGAGCAGATTTGTTTCCTTTTTGTATTTTCTTAGTATTTCTCTTGGCATCCGACCCACCCTTTCTCTCCTTCCTAAAGGCAGTGTCTTTTTCCCTACCCTATTCCAGCTCTCCTCCTCCTCCTCCTACTCCTCCTCCTCCTCCTGTATAAATGGAGGGGAGAATCGATAATAACTTCCGTTATTGTATCTCTTATAAAACTCCCAAGATCCGAAACCGATAATTTGATACGCAAATGTGATGTGGCTTATTGTTTCCTCACTTTTTTTTTTTTTTAGTTTGCCCCTTCCCCATTTTCTTGAAATTTATCGGAAGAGGTGTAGTAGATATAGAAATCTTGTGAATTTAAACAGAATATCAGAATTTTCCTTTCAGATAATCGTGATTGTCGGCACTAAGTATCAGTTGGTGGGTTATAAGTGTACTTGATTTAATTCAGTAAACTGGGGTTACTGCAACCATATGTTATTTAAATTAAAATCCATTTACGTAAATTTATAACCATTTATGTAATTATGAGTAATAGGGAACTTTCACAAATCGTCCCTCGTTTTATTCATTCAGTTCGTAATCCACCACAGCTGATCATAAACGCAAGAGCCCTCGCTGGCATTAGGCCATCTCAATCGAACATTACAAGAATACATCCCACCAAATGTGCATAACTTTAAGTGACCTATAAAAGTATTGGACTTGTGTATAAAAGGTCATGAATCTTGGGGCATTGATGCAAGCCGTTGTTGTTCATAAGGACCGGGGATGAGGAGGATATGAAGACCATTAGTGTGTTTTTTTTTTTTTTTTTTTAGTTTCCTTCATGTTGCCCCTTAGCTGTCGAAGAGATGACTGAGTGGGGATCACGAATTGGAGAGTCAACCGGTTTAGATGAGTTTTAGTTACCATTCACTTTGGGCGTGGAATTCTCTACCGGCCTCTGTGTTTCTTGAATGATTTATCTTGTCACGACAGGGTCCGTCTCGTTCTCCTTACCGTCATTGAAAACCAGTTTATTAAATTCACGGTTGACTCTGCATTTTCAAATGGATACATAGAATGTACTGAATTATATCTTAACTATTTTGCTGTTGCAAACGAGTTATCACATCACAAAGATCATCTGACGTTGACAAGATACTTTTTTGGAACGTTCGTCGTGATTGAGAGTGGTCTGTTGTTATCGGGAAGTAAATACGCAAGTATGATTTTTCTGCCAGCATGCGTTTGACAGTCGATTGGCGACTAGTTGGCACCTGCAAAAACACTGGTGCAGACATAACATACATGATTTATCTCTCTCTCTCTCTCTCTCTCTCTCTCTCTCTCTCTCTCTCTCTCTCTCTCTCTCTCTCTCTCTCTCAAAATATTGAAAAGAATAGACATTTGATATGAAATTTGCTGTCATTTAGGATATTCAGAATGCAACGTAGGGAAAATATGACAGAAAACGGAACATTTTTCTTTCGAATTCATGCAAAGAAAATTTTGGAACATGCCATATGCAAGAGAGAGAGAGAGAGAGAGAGAGAGAGAGAGAGAGAGGTGAAGTGGCGAAAAATTAAAAGGTCTAGAGTTGGAATGCCTAGGAAATAAAACGAGAGAGACCTAAAGAAAACGATAACAAGATAAACAAGAATGGGCGAATGAAAATGGGGCGGAGGAAGACATAGAGAGCGCTTGGAGCAACGTGGTCTGGGGAGGCTGAAGAAAGGAATTTCCCGAACAGCTGAAAACTCTAAACAAACAGACAACAAAAACTCGGAAAAAATGTTGACCTGTCATCAACAACAGAGGAGTAAACAAAAACAAAAAAAAGGAAAGACAGAAAAAGAAAAACAGGGAATCGACCTCTGTCCAATAAGAGAATGTAAATCCAGCCTTTGAGATGTGCTTCTAAGCATGGTGAAAAGGAGGGATGCAATAAAAAATGGGGTCTTGATGAATGGGGGCGAATGTACGATCTCTCTCTCTCTCTCTCTCTCTCTCTCTCTCTCTCTCTCTCTCTCTCTCTCTCATCTGTATGCCAGAGCACAGAGACAGGACAAAATCGAAAAAGGGGAATGGAAGGAATGGAGCCGGGGGTGCCGGGGGGGTGGGGGTGATTTTCATAGGGTTGTCTGGAAGGGCTGGAGAGCAGGGTGGGAATGGATGGTTGCAAGAATGGGAGGTGGGAAAGAGTAGGAAGAGATGAGGCAGCAAACGAGAAAAGCAGAGAAAGAGAAAGGGGATGGTTTTGGGTCGAGCGAAGATAAAGGAGAACGAGAGAGAGAGAGAGAGAGAGAGAGAGAGAGAGAGAGAGAGAGAGAGAGAGAGAGAGAGACGAGGGCAGGAAGAATCTGTGAAAAGAGGAAGAGGGGAAAGAGAAATAGGAATGGACTGGAAGAATACGAAGATATGATGATGATGATGATGATGATGATGCTTGTAGTAGTGAGAGGAGAGATAAAAAATTCACAATTACAGATGAAAGAGGGAGACAGAACGGAGAAATTGATAAAGTTAGAGACGAAGAGGGGAGCCAAATATCCTGCTGCCTTTATGTGTGTGTGTGTGTGTGTGTGTTTGCGTGTGTGGTTTTGGCTGGCATCCTGTCTGAATGCGGACGGATGCGTTATTGGTTTATTCAAGTAGAGTGTGGGAAGGAAAGGAAACAAACAAGCGGCGAAACGTTTAATTATTCTTCTGTAAAAGACAAGGTTCAACTACAAAAGTGCAGGTTTGTTGTTTGTTTATGATTTTTCAGATGTCTTTGATCTGTTAACCTAATTCCGGCTTTGGTCTAATGACAAAGAATGCGCGTGAAATTAAATTTGTGAATTCCCAGAATCTCAGTCTTTAGGGTTTTAAACTGAAAATTTAATTTACAGTTACGCGGTCATGATATAGTGTTCTCTCAATGTGTGGTTGTTTTTTTTTTTCTTTGCCAGTTTAATTCTTGTGTTGAATTTTATGTACCGGCACGGGATAAGAGTCGCTTCGTAATACTGCCATTTCAGCTGGTTGGATGGGTGAAAGGTTATTGGATATCGGCGAGAAGGCTTCCTGTAGGACGCGTATTTTCACAAGGTTAATGTTTCCCGTTGCCGGATCTAGTAGTAGTACGATTTATGGACTGATTTTATTAAATGCGAACCTCGATCCTCATGGCCATCTGATGAATAGACTTTTGGCTCGAGATACTATACCTGGATCCGGATCACATTTTAATCTACTGACTATTGTCTTGTAAATACTGTCACAGTCTGCTTATGCAGATCATCATCATTGCTAAATATCTTGATTTTTTGGTCGTGATTCCATATCCACACCAAGATCACCGTCACAGTCCAATATATCCAGTATTTGGTATGGAAGTGCAATATCTAGGCATGATCACTATTACACTTTAATTATTTTGAGTTTTCCTTTATACATATATCTAGAGCAGCTCACCTTTACAAAATAGTATATTGATTTCTGGCTTGCAGGTACTATATCTGGATCTAGATTGCCGTAGCAATCTTATGAATTAACTTTGGCATTTAGGTACCGTGTCTGGGGCCGAATCGCCATTAAAGTCTAAAATCTGTTTCTTACCCCAGGTTGAAGTTCCCAAAACATTTCATGCAAATCCACTTTTGTCAAGGTTCAGTAAAGCACCTAATATTAACCATCAACTTGAATGCATTCCCCTAATTTCTGGAGTACTCCTGCATCGACCTACAATAATAATAATAATAATAATAATAATAATAATAATAATAATAATAATAATAATAATAATAATAATAATAATAATAAGAGAAAGAATCTCAACTTCCTAATTTTTCCTTCGAAATAAACAAGAATGATTTTTATTCCCTTTGCCGAGTTATTACTACGACCTATAATAATAATAATAATAATAATAATAATAATAATAATAATAATAATAATAATAATAATAATAATAAGAGAAAGAATCTCAACTTCCTAATTTTTTCCTTCGTTAAGAGCAGGACACTGTCTTGTTCTCTCCATAAATTTTAGTACTGGAACCGTTACTACTTGGGTGCTTCAAGGTACTGGGTCTGGATTTTACTGATTGTCTTCACAGGATATTACTTACCGTTTTCGGTTTCATCGTATTACCATCATTATATCGACGGTGATATGAATCTGTTCTGATGATGCTGATGTTTTCTTTCCCTTCTGTTACGTCAGCTATTATTAGTACTACTCCTCCTTCATGATTTTATTTTATCCGCATATGATTTCCCTTCGCGGCACAGACATCCATATTCATGTTGTTTTTCATTCATTAATCTTTTATTCAATTCAGCTAGTCGGGGCTTTGGATGGAAGCGCCATTTTATCGCTGAAAGCTGTACCAGCAAATAAAGTATTATGTGAAGGATTACCATTTTTAGATAGCTTTATGCAAATATGGTGCGCCATGTATGAAATACTCTGGTCTTGCACCGGATGATCCTAAAGCTTTTGCTTTTAAGATACAGGTTTTCGAGAGACAT
>NC_089781.1:1496896-1501896 GCF_040412425.1 Macrobrachium rosenbergii | reverse complement strand
CTCTCTCTCTCTCTCTCTCTCTCTCTCTCTCTCTCTCTCTCTTTCCGATATTGCTAAAACAGTTGAATGGATTGCTTTAGAATTTTGTCTGTATACCTGAAGTTAAGCTTGAGCGCAGTTGAGTTTGGAGATATCCAGCCTTAAGATATTTTAAGTTATAAACATCATTTCTGCCGAAATAAACATCATTTCTGCCGAAAACGGTCAGAGCGTGAGCAGAGTTTTTAAAAACTAAATCCTCATGAAGTTATGAGTGTAGGTACCAAAATTGGTAAGGGAGCTCTTAAGATTTAGTATTGTTACTATTATTGATATTGCTGGGCGTACGTTGAAATCTACCTTACCAAAAAGGCATGAACCTGCAAAATAAATAATGCCTCGAAGCACGTGAGGATGTGGAGCTTGGAAAATTCTTTAAGAAACTAGATGAAAACGATGTTTTTTCTCCCTTTGTTTTTTTTTACATATTTTTTTTATCACATTTTATCCACCCCGAACGAGTTTCGTTGAGATTTATATAATTTTTCACACGGAGTAAAACGTAATTTCTTTCCAGATAATTAAATGTAATTTTCGAATATCAATCTTGAGGATTCTGGAAAGCCTCAGTCGTTCGGTAGGGTTATCCTTGACTATCCATCCCCTGTGGAGGACTGGTGGCATCGTGAGTAGGGTCGGGGGTGGGGTCAGTGTCCTATTCTTCCCCCAATCCCCCCCCTCCCCTCCTCCACCCATCCCTTTGCCCCTAACTCGAGCGTTGGCTCTTCTGATTTGGAAAATATGAAGATTGAAGTCTCCTCAGGAAGTTGTTTACTCTGCATTAGGGCTGAGGTTAGTCCTTCATTTGGACTGCTGCTCTTTGTGGTCTGTGCTGGGTACTGTCATTGTTGATGTTGTTTCTTGTATATTCAGTGGCTTCGTTCTGTTACAGATGTGTGCGGGTTGAATCGTTTCGCTCAGCTCTGAAATTAACTTCTTTTGAAATCCAAGTTAATTTACTCCATTCCGAAATATTTTCCAGGTTTTTTCGAGTTTTAACGACAAATGCTACAGTAACTTTGCTGCTGTCGTATATATATATATATATATATATATATATATATATATATATATATATATATATATATATATATATATACTGATATATATATAAGAGAGAGATAGAGAAGAAAACTTATTTTGGGATTACTCAGGGTTCTTTGAAATTATTTTGATTTCTCTCAGCAAGTACTTTTTTTCTAAGTACTGACCATAGCTCTCTCTCTCTCTCTCTCTCTCTCTCTCTCTCTCTCTCTCTCTCTCTCTCTACACAGATGCATTCGTTTATGTGATCCGCGTCCCTTTCCCGACCGAATTTCCATCGTAAATAAGCTGGCACCTGTAATGGCTATGGCAGGAAAAAGAACCGAATGTGTCCTATCGCAAGCTCCACTATTAACGTCCGAAGGGCGAAGATAATGTCATTGTTTCGTGATTACCACAAGGGAGCTCTGGCCGTCCGTTCCGCGTTTTATCGCTCATAATGGAAAAGTTTTTCAGGTGCTTAATGCTTAAATGGTTTTGCTCTCTCTCTCTCTCTCTCTCTCTCTCTCTCTCTCTCTCTCTCTCTCTCTCTCTCTCTCTCTCTCTAAAAAAGTTTGCCGTCCCGCTCTTGTTTCCTGTTCATACGTGGGTTGACAAATATTCATAGATGCATCCATGAATACACGGGTTTTGGCAATGGTAAATACTTCTAATAGTAATTTATAGAGTAATTCTCTCTCTCTCTCTCTCTCTCTCTCTCTCTCTCTCTCTCTCTCTCTCTCTCTCTCTCTCTCTCTATATATATATATATATATATATATATATATATATATATATATATATATATATATACGTATGTATATTAAATTAATATATATATGTATATATATATATATATATATATATATATATATATATATATATATATCTCTCTATATATGTATATATATAATGTGTATATATACAAATGCTCTAATACAAAAGTGTATGCATCGTGAATTTCATGGCATGTGGCCTGTAGGCAGCATTTGGCGTTAGATGATGGCAATTGCACTGGCAATCAATTCTGTTCAAATAAATTTGCATTGGCATTTTTCTATTTTGAAAACGAAATGATTACATATGCTGTAAATCTGAAGGTCTATGATCAAATTATATACCAAGTTGCAATGTAATTTTTGAAGCGTTAGAGACTTACAGACCAGAATCTAAAAATAAAAAAAAAAATTGGAAAATTAAAAGTTGAGGTTAAGGCAGGAAAACTCTGAAAAAAAAGCCTTTGCTGAAGCAGATAATATTTCAACTTGAAATACTGAATTTTCCTGAATGTGAAATTAATATGATTCCAAGGACAGAGAGAGAGAGAGAGAGAGAGAGAGAGAGAGAGAGAGAGAGAGAGACGCTGCGTTTTGTGAGTGGTTGTCGGCGGCTGGTGGCAACGTTTGTGGGGTTGGGGAGGGGGCAGTGTCAGCATTCTTCTCTTTATCACCTCCCCTCCCCGCTGCTCCCTACCCTACCCTCTAACTCAAGCGCTGGCTTCTCTGATTTGAAAGTTATGACGACTGAAGCCCCTTAAGGAAGTTGTTTACATCAAAATGAATTTATAAGAAATTTATAGCTGAGTAGATCACGTTCAAAATATTCGGAAAAGGCTGTCGACGCATTTTATATGTAGGCCTATATATATATATATATATATATATATATATATATATATATATATATATATATGTGTGTGTGTGTGTGTGTGTGTGTGTGTGTGATATGTACATTATATATATACATATATATATATATATATATATATATATATATATATATATATATATATATATATATAAGTGTGTTTATAATATATATATATTCAGTACATACGTATGTGTGTCTCTATGCATGTATGTATGTATATATTTCGGTTATTATCAATATATTAAATATTACGCACCAAAGCTATCATTTTATATGCCAATAGTATCCACTAGAGGGAGAAAAAAAGGTCGTCTAAATCTGGGAGATTGACAGTATTACCGCAATTCCCACAAGATAAACAAAGGCGATGATAGACCCTCATTTACGGGATCAGTTCCGATGAGGAGAAGGGGTTGCTCATTTTCAGATGGTGTGGGAAGGGGGCCAGGGAAGAGGGGATGATCGGAAGTGATAGAAAGGAAAGAGAAAAAGTATAGAGAGAGAGAGAGAGAGAGAGAGAGAGTGAGAGAGTGAAATATGACGGAAGGGAATCACGGTGATCCCTTCGGTGTTGTCGGGAGATGGGGTATTATCCCCAGATCTGGGGAATTTTCAGCAAAGCTGTATTTGGCAGCACTGAAGTGATTCTCTCTTTTTCTCTCTCTGTCTCTCGTACAAGCAAAATGCAGTGTAGTTTTTCAGGAGAGGATTGGCAGTAATGCTGAAAAGCCAAAGGAAACATGGAGGCTAAAATGATAGGGGTAGCGGAAAGGGCGTCAGTATTTCCCTGGGGAAGATAAACTGCAGCATGAAGGGTGTGTAGTCTCGGTGCAGGGAAATGGCTCTAGCTAAATCAGATTAGGCGCAAAGGGGTCTGATAGTTCTTGTTTTTCGTCCTCTCTCTCTCTCTCTCTCTCTCTCTCTTCTCTCTCTCTCTCTCTCTCTCTCTCTCTCTCTCTCTCTCTCTCTCTCTCTCTATTGCAATAAAAAGAAAAAGGCCAGGTCTCTCTATCCTGGTATATTTTCTTCCATTATGTATAGGGCAGATCTACAATAACTGCTTTTGAAATATTGCAGTGAGTTTTAGTATTGCTTAGTGTACTCATGCAAAAAGGAAATTCACATATTTCCCTATTCCTCCTGTGACCTAAGTGTATCTTTGCAGTTATTCATTTTATGTTCTTTCCATTCGTTTTTTCTTATCTAACCGGTTAGGCCTAGAGATGAAATTTATGCGACGTCTCTCACCGTAGTGCCCTTTTTTTTCCAGCAGAGGCCTTAGAATTCATTCTGTGGCACGGTAAATAAACAGTTTTATAACCACGTTTACAACTCGCCTTGCTGAGGAAAACATCATCAAACGAGCAATCTAAGAACCGTTGCATCTACGGCGTCGGGATCGTGGAGGGGACGTGGAAATGTTCCTCAGAAATCTTGCAAATTCTACGCGCTCGCACACCCGGAGAGCAGCGACAACGTGGGAGCATGTTGTTCAGTTGTTTTTCTTTTCAATGTTGCCATATGTTGAGGGCTGCATTGATTTATCGCTGCTTGGCGCTTTTACTTTTGTCTGTTCGGTTTTGTCTTCTTGCCCTTGGGGGGTTAGAGTTTTACTCAAGAGGCACTCGAAGGACCAGAAGGGCACGTGTGAGCAATCATCAGGGGAACAAAAGGCTAAAAACAATTTTTCTTCAGAGGAAAAAAATACCCAATTGTTATTGAATGGTGCTGCTCGCCCCTGAAACAAAAGCATACGAGGGAGCGCAACAATATGGACAGGAAAACAAAAGACGGTGTTGGAGGAGGAGGAAGAGCAGCAGCAGCAGCAGCAAGAGTTGAGGGTGTTGGGACTTCGGAGATCGCTTTTATGGCGGCGTCGGGACTAAACGGGATTGCGGCCGGATTATTGGAATGTTCGACGCCCGGAATTAAGCTATTTACTGCCTGCTCCAGCGACGTTCGCCAAGATGTAATGGACGACGCAAGCCGATGCGACACTGAATGAGAGAGTTCTCGGCTGTGCGAATGTGTTTGCCTAGAGATCAAGGAGAACCATTTTTAAAAGTCCTTACAGCCTCCACCTCCCTTCGGCCCGCTGCAAAAGGGCGGGATTATGGGATCTCAACGCGTATCCAAGAGGGTTTTGTCATCGTTGCTGTTATTCTGATCATGTTGCCTTTTTCGTTGTTTGGTTTTAGATGTAGGCAAAACATACGGAATTCCCTATTGATTATTCACATTGTGTCCAATCGTAGAGACATTTTTTTTTTCATATATACAAGTGTTTT
>NC_089781.1:1479396-1491896 GCF_040412425.1 Macrobrachium rosenbergii | reverse complement strand
CGCTCGCATTCCTACAAGGTAGTCGAAGGACTTTTTTTTTTTTTTTCCGAAAAAGCAAATACCATCAGGAGATACCTTCTAAAATCCTTTAAATCCTGTGTTCGCCTTAACAACATGTCCAAATCTTATCCGGGATTCCGCTCCATTAGGTATTGAGCGAAGATATATAGATTTATATGAGACCTTCCCCCCCCCCGCCTTCCACCAACGCTCTTTCTCTATCTCTCTCACACGCATACAAACATACTATCTTAATGTTCTCTCTCTCACGCACTAAACGCATTATATTGTGTCTTAATGCTAGATCTCTTCTCATCAACATCATCATCATCATCATCTCTCTCTCTCTCTCTCTCTCTCTCTCTCTCTCTCTCTCTCTCTCTCTCTCTCTCTCTCTGTTCCATAACGACGTCACTGTGTTCCCATCGCTATTTTCCGCTGAGATAATTTACGTCTCATTTTTACAACTCATATGTTACAAAGATAAGGGGATGAAATTAATTGTAATAAGTTGCACTTTATTTCGTTTTTTATTCGTTCACATAAATTTTGCTTTTCGTAAATTTTGTTCCCATTTAAGTCGTAGTTTTTTTTTTTTATGGGTAGCTTTTTCACACACAATTAGTGTGTGTGTGTGTGTGTATGTGTGTGTGTTTCAAGTTCTTTCACAACTTTTAGTTGTATTTGTCTAGGCGTTGCGGCACTAACTCATTGTCGCTCGAACCATACTTTTAAAGTCTACTTCTTCATTTGAGGATATGAGCCCCATGCCTTTACGGACTGAGCAGATAATACGTATCCCTTGTATCCCGATGCGGTCACCCTTCCATATATTGATTGACCAAACCCAAACTTGGTTAACTTCATTCGTCAGCAGATAAGGCGTTCACAGATGATGTTGCGACGAATGGGTTTGCTGAGTTCTGCCGGTTACTATGTCATGCTTTTATTTTCCGAAGGTGTGATCACTACATTTTTGTCTCTCATGGTTACCTGAAGATGCTGTCAAAGGACAATGTCGTACCTTGCATAAAGGCGAAATACTTATGTATGTGTTGAAAACGCAGTATTTTACCATACGTTCATGTTGCAACTAAAATGATCGAATGCATGCTAAATAGAAACTTGTGACAAAGAAAAATGAATGTCAATTGAAACCTGTCTCAATTTCTGACGGATTTTGTTCCTACTCTGTCAATTTTTTTATTTACATATTTTTCATATTTGGAAGTGATAACTGTGAAATAAAAGCATATCCAAACATTTCGTATGTATTTTACAAATGGATAGGATTATTTTAATGTGAAAACGTGTCCCTACATTTTGTACGCGTTTTACAAGTGAAATTAATAATTTCAAATGCAAATATTATTCTAACATTTTATGGAAATTGTTTGCGTGCTCCCAACTTTTTTATTCATGGTTTTGAATAATTATATTTGTCTTGTCCTATTGAGTTCATGGACTTAGAACTGCTTTATTTTTCTTTTCTTCGTCCCAAGTATCCTGATTATCAAGAATGTAAATAAGAGGATAACTAAACATTCCCAGCGTTCAGACTGACGTATCTCACCGTGGCCACGATCTCACTCGCCTCGAGACTGTGTTTGTACGTTTGTGTGTATGTTTGCTGATAAGGCCTGGGATCGAATTTTTTCGTTCTTGATAAATGAGGGCGGGAAAAGTGAACGAGTAAACACATGAATAATTATGTTCTTTCCTTATCTCCCTTTCGCTAATGAATTAAGAAAGGGAATTGATAATGCCATCGTCTGATAAATGGAATTAGAAAGGTTTCGGGGGCCTCTTACTTCATTGAAGTCATTCGTGTGCATAAGCGTCAGGGCCACATGGTTAGGATTTTTTCCCCTTTTCAACCCCCCCCCCCTTCCTCTCTCTCTCTCTCTCTCTCTCTCTCTCTCTCTCTCTCTCTCTCTCTCTCTCCGGAGGCTTTAAGGGACCCCTCTGCAGGCTGTATAGGGGAGACAGCTGCACCAAGACTTTTCAAGTTGTACTGCACTAAGATTTTTATATTCCATTGGCTTTTTTAGGGTGAGAGTTCAGTGCTTGGTGAAGGTTGTAGTTGTGGATGAGATGGTTATCGAAAACGCAAGAGAAGAGAGTGTCCCCCGCCTCTCATAGATTCCCTTTCATGGGGCTGTTATTTCTGGCAAAACTGATGATCTTTGTGTGCAGATCTGTATTATCCGGAGGGCCAATGTCATTTCTTCATAGGTTTTCCCAGTCGCTATGGAAGTTTTGTTTGCTTTTCGTTACGAGTCATAGTTAACCAAATTGTCGACCATGTTTAATTTTTGTTTATTTTCTTCAACATTACTTATTAGGCTTCCGTATAAGGGCAAATTTTCACGCAGAATTGTATACTAGAGTCCAGCTATCTTTCAGTTGTTTTTTTCGAATTTGTGTTGATATGTACATATGATTTTATTTTATTTTGTGCAGTTTGTACATATGATTTTATTTTATTTTTTGCAGTTCGTACATATGATTTTATTTTATTTTTTGCAGTTTGTACATATGATTTTATTTTATTTTTTGCAGTTTGTACATATGATTTTATTTTATTTTTTGCAGTTTGTACATATGATTTTATTTTATTTTTTGCAGTTTGTACATATGATTTTATTTTATTTTTTGCAGTTTGAAATAGCACTGCGATCTCTCTCGCTCATGGTTGATTTGATTATATGTTGTGCTACTTGTAACAATAGCAGCTGGGTCCTCTCAAATGTTATGCTTAGTTACCTTACGCCAGATGGTGACAATATATTCGGTGTCTGCAAATCTTGGGGTGTCGTCTCAATACCATGGCCTATCCCAGCCTTATGTTCGAGTTCCCTCGGCTTGTCTGACTTTTATTTCAGTTAATTTATTTATTTACTAATTTTAATTTGTTTGTGGACGTCTTTTTATAGAATTTTTACACATTTATGTATATATATATATATATATATATATATATATATATATATATATATATATATATATATATATATGTGTGTGTGTGTGTGTGTGTGTGTGTGTGATTTGGATAATAATTTTTCACGATTTGTTATTGTTTTGTACAGGTTTATTTATCGTTATATGCTTGAGTTATAGGTATTAAAATGTACATATTAGTAATTGTCTAATTCTTTCGTCTTGCCTTTAATGTTGTCTCTTTCACATATGGGCCTTCTATGTTTTTGCTGTGTAAATTATTAGGCCTCCGGGATATTCCATATGATTTTATTAATATACATAATGATTTTGTTCGATGTCAGTGCTATTGCCAGGATTAGGAATCTGTAGTTATCCGAGTATCAGGGAGGTTTTTTTTTTTTTTTTTTTTTGTTTGTTACGAAACTCTTGCTGCCAACTGTGTATTTTGCGTTCCTTACTTGTCACTGTCTATACGGAGCTAATTGTGCTAGATTTTTTCTCCAAAAGTTTTTCTACGTTGGAATTCGTTCATTTTAAAAGCAAATTTTTGGGCACTTGGCCTAGTAAAACTATATTATTATTATTTTTTTTTTCTGTTGGTATGGGTGCCAAGGTTTCTAGAATCATTCTTTTGCACAATGGGCTAGGGTTTTAAAGCCTACGGTTATTAGTATCCAAGTTTCACATCTGATAGTGATTTTATATTTTATATTATATAATATAATTATATATATATATATATATATATATATATATATATATATATATATATATATATATATATATATATATATATATATATATATATATATATATATATATATATATATATATATATATATACTGTATATATGTGTGTGCGTTCGTGTGTGTATACATATATGAGATTGGCCAAATAACAATAAAATCTTATTTGGGTCATTCATTTACCTCTGCGATGAAAGGAGATTTTTTACGGCCTACGGATTTAGGACCCAGCCCTGCGTCGAATTGTAGTTGTTAGCTTTTAATTCCTTACATGGCAGAAGAGATAGAGGAGAGTGGAGGGGAGTCTCACTTTTGAATTATGAATGGCGAATTTTACCTTTTGGCAGTTTGCTTTTGCCCTCGCTATGCATGGAATTGAAACAAATTCCAGAGTTGAAATTCCGTCAGTTTTACTTATAAGTAGAAGACATTACGATTGCTAAGTAACTTTCTCAAAATTTTCTTTCATCAAGTTGTCTGTTATCGTTGATATTCCTGCAGTTGGTGCCTTGTCTTCATAGAATCACTTTTATCATGTCTTTGTCGTTGGCCGTTGACTGATGCCGTGACCTCTGAGATGGATGTTCACCAGATGGCGACTCTTCTCTTCGGTGGTGCACTGATTAATTTTTACCAAATACAACTTTTTCCTGACGAGACCACGATATCACAGCCAGACAGGAGTAATATATTGTAGTTGTCTTTCTGAGTCTAGTGTCAGCAACTGCTTTCTTCGGGTTCAAAGGAACAATGTAAATCTATTCTTAGAGAACTATACCATACTTTATAATTTTTGCAGTTTGTGTTTATTTATATATTTATTTACTGATTTATTTATTTATTTGTTTATTTGTTTATTTACTTATTTATTAGAAAATTTTGCAGTACGAAAAAGAAAGCAGTGATTATGCGTCCTCGTATTTTAACACGTTTCTTTCCTTGAAGAGCTGAAAAATCACCAGTTGTTACAAATAGACCATGTTGTAGTGCTCATGAATTATTAAGTTTTATGCTCATTTTCATATTTTATCTCTCTCTCTCTCTCTCTCTCTCTCTCTCTCTCTCTCTCTCTCTCTCTCTCTCTCTCTACATATATATATATATATATATATATATATATATATATATATATATATATATATATATATATATATATCTCTCTCTCTCTCTCATATATATATATATATATATATATATATATATATATATATATATATATATATATATATATGTATGTGTGTGTATATATATATGTATGTATATATATATGTATGTATGTATATATGTATGTATGTGTGTGTGTGCGTATATGTAATGTACGTATCGTTTATGTAAGCACGTATCGTTTGGTTACGATATGGCTTGCTTAGTACTGTGGGGTTGTCACGTTTGCGACACTATCTCAATTTGCGGATCACTATTTTCATGGACTGCAACCTGCGCGACAGGTAGAATGCGGCTTTTTGTTATATTATATATATATGAATGCTTGAAAGGAAAGGAAAGAAATTTTAATAAAAAGTGCAGGAATAGGCCAATAAGACAGCGGATGGCGTAGACGAACATATTGGCAAATTATTCCAGCTGAAAATGGTCAGAGAAATAAAGAGCAGTTGTCATGCTTGTAATTCGTGGCTGGTATTGCTTGCATTAATAGCAACACCAAATCACTTATGAATAATAATGGAATTGATTGATTATCTATTCATTGGACACATGATAGACGAGGCAGCCCTGGGATACACATCATTCATTGGTTAATTCGCCTATGATTGACTTAGATGGCCGTTCATTGGACACAATTCAGAAATGCGGAAAACTGTTACTTGCGCTGCGCTGCAAAGATTTCCTTGTTCGATGGTAAGAGATGTAGGCAATTATTCAAGCTGTATATTACGACGATGTTTAACGTTTTTATTATTAATGATTTTAAGACGTTTGCGTACATTCATCGTCGATTAGATACAATGAGCATGTTTGTTAGGTACAAGTCTCACCAATTATTTTTGTGTACCCATCTCGGAAATATGTTCATGTTGTTGGTGCATTTCCATTTCACTGGGACTTACAACCTATTCTAACATGTATTTATACCTACATTTGAATACGCGTGTGGTTTGATGATTTGCCTAGTCACCTATATTGCCATTTTAGTTTTGGAGGACAACCCCCCAAAAAAAGCAAAGGAAGATAGTTATAATCGGCCACGGAGACCTGTCCAGTTTTTGGCCCTCACGAAAGAACGGTTCTCCGTCTCTCGGCGGGGGCGTATGTGAACGCGCTCTCCTCCATTTTGATAGATAGTGTGGTTGGCTGATGGATGTTTTGATAGATAGGGTAATATGCGTGAGAAGGAGGGTGAAATTGTATCTCCCGCGTCAGGGACCCAGCGGGGAGGATGAGGGAGGAATGAATCATGGATAATTTTCCATTGTAGGGGGAGAGAACCAAGAAGGGGAGGGAAAGGGGTGGGTGGAGGAGGAAGAGGAAGATCGGGTGGGGTGTTTTAGGGTAGAGGAGGGGGAAAAGTGAAAAGGAAAATGCTGTGGAAGGACAAAGTCAATAGTTTATGATTAGAATGATGGGCACTTGTAGTGTTGTTGTTGTTGTTGTTACTGTTGCTTCTGTGATTGTTGTTTTTGTTAATGTTGCTGTTGCTTCTGTGATTGTTGTTGTTAAAGGTGATGATGTGTTTATTCGCTGTTTTCATGTAGTTAGTGATCGAAGTGATTTTTTGTATATTGAAGTGGATGAATAGAGAAGTAATGTATACTAAAGGATGTTTGGAAAGAGAAAATGGTTATCAAATATAAAGAAACAGAAAACTGTGATTGAAAATGATTGATAGTATTAATAAACTAAGATTAATATACTGAGTATGAGGGTCGCCATAGCCAAGAAGTCTGAAGTGAGTGAATGGTGTTATGAAAAGATACGGGAGGCGTCTCCAGAACAAGGTCGTTATTAGTAAAAGACACAGGAATATAGTTATAATAATGAACGGATAAAAGCAGTTTCTCTCTCTCTCTCTCTCTCTCTCTCTCTCTCTCTCTCTCTCTCTCTCTCTGTTATCCCAAGTAGCTTTTGTTGTTATTTGAATTAACTGTTTAGTTCTTACGACATTTTCCATCTTCCTGATGTATTTGATACTTTTCCATTGTATCTGTATTTTTATATAATGTTGAGGAAGAATTGGACATTATTATTATTATTATTATTATTATTATTATTATTATTATTATTGATGATGCAGGGGAGTAGTGCCGTCAGTTCACCTCACGGGGTGCACTGTAGGCATTACTAAAGACTCTTTTCAGCGTCCCTTCGGCCCCCAGCTGCAACCCCTTTAATTCCTTTTACCGTACCTCCATTCATATTATCTTTCTTCAGTTTTGTTATCCACCCTCTCCTAACAGTTATGTCATAGTGAAACTGCAAGGTTTACCTCTTGTTACACCTTTCAGACCTACCTACTCTCAATTTCCTTTCCAGTGCTGAATGGCTCATGGGTCCCAGTGCTTGGTCTTTGGCCTAAATACTGTATTCCAGAACTGTATTCCAAATTGTAGAATGCCAAGACTCCGTTTCTTGAAAGACGTAATTTTCGGTCAGGGTCATTTAATAATACGTGAATTCGATATTGTGGACTTGATAGTTTTAAGGGGCCGCCCGGTATAGTTTTCCCTGTAAGTGATTAATGACATATATTGTGCTGCAGAATGAAGGACGGTCAGTTTTATTATGCATAAAGGGAAGCCATTATTCATTTTTGATTGACTTTGTCTCGATAGATAGGTGTTTTTATTTATTCATTTGATATGCCTTGTTCATTATTCATTACCGATGCGTTTCTTCTTTGACTGTTCTAATATATTTTCGTTTGATGCCGTGACCAAAGTACTGTAATTGTGATTCCATTAAACAGAAATAAATAAATGAGTCAGTCCATGTCAAGCGAAAGCAGACTTACAAAGAATCTAATCAGGTGTTTCGTGTTGTTGTAAATCAGGACGTTGGCTGCCTTGTTGGCTCCGTCATGTAATAGGCTATAGAGATGCCAAAGACTCGTCTCGTTATTGTTAACGTTATATCTGCAGCCGTTAACAAAGCACAAGGAGGGACGAATAGACAGTTGTATGTATGCATGTATGCATGCATGTTCTATCAGGAAAGTTTGATGAGAACGTAACTATGGCTACCGAATGATTCCCAGTCTAGTATTTATTAACTTAGAGTTTCTGTACACGGATAAATCTTATTCCGGTACGTGTGCATTCCGTGTGACTTCCATTACAATGACCGTATTCCTGCACGTCGGAACAGATATGAACTACGCCTCTTTTTCTTGGTGGTATGAATTATAAGTTAGGGAGAAAGAGAGAGAAAATTACAAGGGTGTGCAGTATCAGTTGTGGAGATTGAGACAGGATAATATGTAAATCAATTCCAACGCAGAGAAAGTTGGTTCCTTATGTACATGCAGACAGTTCATTTTTTTTACAAGCTTTCAGAATTCCATTTCAATGAATTTTAAACTTACACTCTTATTTGCCAGTCACAAATCACATCCATTCCCCTCATGAAGGAAAGATGTATATTGATAAGAGCTGAAGTAAAAGAGGTCCTTCTTTGTGCTGGAAGTAACATTGACCCATTGCTGGAAAGCACGGAACTTCATTTGGTTTAATGTGATTGCTCTTCGAACTTCTAAAAAGTCACATGTTTCAAGAAGCTTTATCGTCTAATAATTTTCGCTCTGAATTGTCGGATACTACATAGAAAATAACTGAGAATACACGTACATACATACTTACATAATTTGGATATACACAGCATATGTACAATAACAGACGTACACATAGATCCTACGTACTGTTATGTGCTACATAAGGGATACCTACGCCGCTCAAGGAAAGCATTGCTAAGGTACTTTGCAGTGTACCACTGATCCCAGGTGCATTGCTCTCTGCCTTTCATTCTATGTCTGTTCCCTGTGGTCTCTTCCCACTTATCTGTCCAATTTCGTATGCTTTTCCTTGCCCCAGTTTTCCCAGCTCTCAATTAAGGACAAGTCATTCGGGTGAGAAACGTACATCTCAGTCGCCTCGTGAAGCTAATTTCACCACTAGTGAGATTATACACAAAGGATGTAAGATATTGCTGCCATAGTAACACATATCCTTACTTCTGATTTTACAATAAGAATAAAAGAAAATTGTGCCGTCCTTAACCTAGATTTTCTTATGCATTGCTGACATTTTTAATTTTTCACACGGGTTCAAAATTTGTTTCATAGGGTCCGTTTTCGCGAGTTTGTTCCCGTGATTATAGTAATACCATGAACGTCTTCTCCGCTTCCCAAGGAGAATATGTGATCAGTTGTATCTCGTCAGACTTTAGGTGACATTAAAGTTTGAGTTGAGATTGTCCGGATTCTTGCAAAACGTTTGCCTTCCCCTTGTCTCGGCTCCTGAAAAGTTCATGCTGTGGTAATGTCTTGTGTGAGCAGAGCCTCCGGTACTTGAATTGTTTCTAGATTTTGATGCTTGTTGCGGCTTTGCTTTACCTTCTTGTTTTATTTACTCGTCATATGATTCAGCATGATGCTTCAAAGTTTAGGTCACAAATGCTTTGCTGTATTTCTTGATTATTATTATTATTAGTGGCAATAGCGATTGTGTTATGCCGTCTCCTGCATTCATTCCGAGTTAATGCTGGCACTCACTTATGATTTGGTTGTTGGTCTCCACATTCTTTTCGCTGTTGCGGCACGTTGATGATGTTAATACTCGACAAACTATTATTAGTATTATTATGTTTATTCATACTAGTTTCAAATTTTAGTATATATTGCTTCACGCACATTACCACGACCCTTAAAACAAGATAGGCAGGATAAATTGAAGAGACGCCCACTTCCTTTTTCAAAATAGTAATGTAAAAGTTGATAAATAGATGACGAGTCACTCCGGAGTTTCGTTGTCAGTCAATTAGAGCGTCTCTTGTTTGACAAGGGCGACGGGTCTTCCAACTCTGTCTTGCCTGAAGTGTCTTTTCATTTTAAAGCTGCTCAAGTCCCTAGAGTGCTCTTTACACGTAGTGTTTGTTTGTTTTTGTAGAATTTCAAAGTGATTGAGAGGGAAAATCATAGTATACTGTATTTAAGATAACTTGCAGCACAGTGATTAATGGAGAGAGAGAGAGAGAGAGAGAGAGTATAACATCATGTATGAAGCAAAATGTTGGTGCTCACACCGGCAACATACAGTATGTATGTATGAAGGTGGTAATGTCCCTGTATCTAAGTTCCGTACCCTAAAAGTATAGCTATGAATCCTGGTCATGGTAGGAGTACTTATCAATTATTCCCTTTTCGTGAAAGTTATTCCCACGACAAAGTGAATTCGATATTAATGGTTTTTTTGTGGCTTAATATTTGAGAGTAAAAAAAGTCATATGTCAGTATATAGAATACCCATAATACACACACACACACGCACACACACACGTGTGTGTTTGTGTGTATAACTGAATCACGAAAATACGGAACGTGATGAATATATAAATAAAGACAGAATCCACGGAGGAAAGAGAAACAATGAAGTACTGCAAGGCCTTTCGACTTCTTGTCCTTTACAAGAAGTCGAAAGGCCTTGCAGTACTACATTGTTTCCCTTTCCTTCGTGGATTCTGTCTTTATTTATACAGTATATATATGTGTGTGTGTGTGTGTGTGTGTGCATGAGAGAGAGAAAGAGAGAGAGATTGTTGATTGCGTAAGTGGTGTAAATAGTCCCTAAACCCTTATCTGGACGCACGAGGAATTTCCTGCATGAAGTTTCGAAAGGCCACAGAGTCACTGGAGACCTAAGCTTGAAATGCCGTACTTATTTTTTCATAAGAATTAATTGGAAACATTGACTCTTAATTGGTTATTGTTGGAAATGACATTTTGATGCGGCATCATACCCAATCGGCGATAAAGTTATGTCGATTTATAAATATGAATAATGTAGCTTTGCTCGGTGGTCATTAAAATGCTCTGGGTTTTATTGTCCCTGTAAAATGACCCCTGCATTATTCAACAGACATTGCGCAACATGTTTTTAATTTTGTTCTCTTGCTCAAATTGACGTTATATCCTTCTTCTCGGTCTTTCTATGGCTCGGTTTTTCTCTTGCGTTGTTGATGGCCGCTATTGTTGTGACGACACTTTAAGACTAAATCAGTCTCTCTCTCTCTCTCTCTCTCTCTCTCTCTCTCTCTCTCTCTCTCTCTCTCTCTAAAAATTTAAGGTTTTTAGATATGCGTCACCTCGTTCATATCCGGAACTGGTTGACGACATATTGTGTCTCAGCCTTTGTATACGGATAATTTGAAATTTCCAAGACTGACGCAGTGAGTGATGGGCGAAGCTTCTGGAATATGAAGTCAGTTTGTAATGTATTAAAAAAATAAAACGTTATACCATATTTATTTACTGCAACAAAGTAACACCATATTTATTTACTGGGACTTTTGTTGAAAATAAAAGAACATAATGTGGAAATCACTAATTTGTGTGATTTAAACCATAAAGATTAAATTAACACACTCACACATGCTGCTAATTACCTCTGTGTGTAAGCATTAGAGACGAGGGTTTCTTTAATTGGTTTTAGATGGCTGAACAAGAAAGAAAACCACTCTTAATATCTTATAATCCTTTAGCAAGTTGTTAATACCCTCACGAATTAGAGTTAGTGAGAAGATGGAGAGAGTTTTCAGGGTTCATCCTAATTAAAGTAACAGGGAGAGAGAGAGAGAGAGAGAGAGAGAGAGAGAGAGAGAGAGAGAGAATTTTCATGTATCTCTAAGTTGTGATCATATTTTCATTCGCGGATTCATTCGATAATGTTCGTAATTTTTCTTTAGAAATTTTGATGCCCTTGATGCAAGTCAGTGAAGATGCTGCTTAAAATATTTGGGCTTCTGTGTATACACACACGCACACATTATATATATATATATATATATATATATATATATATATATATATATATATATATATATATATATATATATATATATACATACACACACACACACGTAGATAGCAACTGGAAAGGTGAAGATTAAAGATCGGGTACCAAGAAACACGTGTACGTAATACGCAAAAGCGATTGGTACCTGGTCTTTGATTTTCACGTTTCCAGTGGTTACCTACGCATATACTGTATATGTGTGTATATATACAGGTATGCATATATACGTATATATATATATATGTATATATATATATGTATATATATATATATAATATATTAGATAATAAAACATACATACCTAAATGTGTAGAAATTTACATACATCTTCTAGACCCTTCTTAATTCCGGCCACCATTTTAGTTTGCGGTTCTGGGCGCTTGCGTGTGTGAGAGTGAAAAGTTATGTGCAAAAAATGAAACATTCATATTAGCTGCATTACAAAATTAGTTTTGAACGGATAATCGCGGTTCACTGTAGCATGTGGGAATCATTTTGTTGATGGCAAGGTTGAGAGAGAGAGAGAGAGAGAGAGAGAGAGAGAGAGAGAATGTTTCAGTCTTTGTACTGACATCTCATTTTAATATCTAATATTATTTCTGGCGTACATCCAGATTAGATTTTTTCTCCGCTAGGACGTCAAATTGTAAAAATGAGCTCATGCTCCCTGCGAATTTCCTTAATGTTTCACTGAACATAAAACTCGTGAGTCCGATTATGCAGATTTAGTCTGAAATGTGAAGAGAAGTATTGCACTGCGTTATTATTTTTTTTTTCGATCGTCCT
>NC_089781.1:1459396-1474396 GCF_040412425.1 Macrobrachium rosenbergii | reverse complement strand
TGCATTTTATTTATTAGTTACCAGAATGTATAGATTTCATGTTCATGGTTTTGTGATTTAAATGCTTCGGTATATATGAATCATATTTTGCCAAATGAGTTTTAGCTTCTAAATTTTTCGTTTCTTTCGAGCATGGCATTCCATTTGAGTCGAACTTCAATTTTCAGAGAATTGCTAGGATATTTCATCAATTTTGTTAAAAATTCTAAATTAACCTGCTTTAGATATATATATATATATATATATATATATATATATATATATATATATATATATATATATATATATATATATATATATATATATAAAATTACATGTATATATTTATATATGTCCCTTTTTTTGGCAAAGTATCGAATGCGCATTATTTTCAAATATTTGAGGTACCGCATTAACTGTGATTTTTAAATTGTCTTTCTGTTTCGGTCAAGTATCTGGAAGGCAATGAAGAAAAATCACCGTCAATGCGGTTGCCTCAAATAATTGAAATAAGGGCATTCGACCCTTAACCAAAAAAAGGAACTATATATATATATATATATATATATATATATATATATATATATATATATATATATATATATATATATATGTGTGTGTGTGTGTGTGTGTGTGTGTGTGTGTGTGTGTGTGTGTGTCTGTCTGTCTGTCTGTCTGTGTGCATTACTGAATAATAACGTTTGTGTGCCAGACACTTCCATGAAAGTACAAGCAAGGTAATAAAGGAGAGACACTAGACAGCAGTTTCATAGATCGTACTCATATCACAAGAGGCAAAGATTTTTATCCCATATTATAAGCTTCAGTAAGTATAGTCAGCCCCACCCGTTGATAAAAATGTCAAAGGCCCTAGGAATGCGTAGGAAGAGAAAGAATCCGTAAGTCAAAGTTGGAAAGGGCGCAGATAGACGCATCATTTTCTAAACATCAACAGTAAGAGGCTAAACGCATGCTATCAAGCGTCAGGTAAGCCCGTGATTGTAGCATAGATAGGCGTCAGCAGTTTTTCTATAAGACAAACCTAATGTTAAAAGGAAATCAAGATATGACTCGTGGATTAAACTGACCTTGAACAACGTCGACAATATTGAAGAAAACTCTTAAGAAATTGACAATAAAATACGACCTTGGTGGGCGGAAAGAAAGTTCAAAGCAATAGTTACGACACTGCATCCCTCCTTTCAAAAAAAAAAAAAAAAAAAAAAACACCGCACTGCGGTCAAGCAAAACGAATTGCTTTAATATGTATTTTGACCTTTACGGGAAAGCTTGTGGAATTGGATTTGGAATTTCCATCTACATATTAGTTTAATTCCTATAATTTTTTAAGGGATTTTAATAATTAGAAAACAGTTGCTCCAGAAGTTCCAGAAAGTTCTCTGGTTGTGCTTAGGAATTTTAGGCAATGGCTGAAGTAAGGACCACAGCGTGTCACTCGAGAGAGACGACTACCTCCTGCTCAAAAAAAAAAAAAAAAAAAAATCTCTGGTAGCATCTCTTCACGAAACCCTTTTAGAAATCGAACAGGATTATCTCGGTACCTCAGCCTTGCTCATGGTATGGACTTTTAAAGCTAATAGCTGCCTAGAATATGGTCCCGAGACCCTGAACTAGAAAACTGGAGAACCTGCATCTGGGCATTCAAGGATACCTAAGTGTTGAAAGATAATGCACTTGAAAAAGTAGCTTTATGTGGAAAACAGTAGTGCCACCCAAGAGAGGGAAATGGTGACAATTTAACTTGCATGAACTATGCCTAAGTCCTGGATAGAAACGAAATAAAAATAAGAAAAAGATTAAATAAGAAGGTTGCATTTTTTGCCATATAAAACCAAAGTTATCCAGGTATGTTTACCACGATAACCCAGTTAGGATTAACGCTCCTGTTCTGTTTGTATTGCTGAAGAGCAGCATTCCAACCACGGTTTACCTGAAGGAAAAAATAATGTTTTTGAACGGACTATTCACCTTCAAGTCATCACATCAGTGATACGGGTTTTCACAAAGTTCAGATCACGACAAAATAAGGTATAATCCCTTTAGAATGTTCAGAGTAAAATCCCCCATATATGACAGATATGTCATAGTGGATCCGAGCGCATTGTAAGATGGACGTGAAAATCTCCCACGTAAAGGTGTTAGGTCAAGGCTGTGTGGATTTCAGAGACTTTCGTCTGCTATCAAGACAAGCATTCACAAAAAAATAATTGTTCGTGTGGACTGATTCGGCATTCACAACATGGCCGTAGGTAGGCATTGACACTGGTTGGTTTGTGTAAGAGCCATTACAAAACCAAGGGAAAACAGAGGTACTGGGTAGACGGTAAATATTGTTGGTGGTAGCTATATGGAGACTGCGTTATGTGAGGGTGCAATAATTGTGTCAATGCAGTCACTGTCACCTTCGGTATCTTTAGAGTAAAGAAAGGTATCTTCATATTTTAGATCCAAAAAAGCGTATGATGGAGAATTGCAGTATTTTTCAATACAAGCTAATTTGTAAAGGAAGATAGTGTATAATCTGTCGGAGAGGTATTGAAATATGTACATTATGCATTCCACGAAAAAATATTCTGATTCTAATGTATTTGCATATTGGGGTAATTAAAAAAATTCCTTCTGATACTGAAATATACCTTTCCATTCAAACCCTTAAGCATTGCAGCTATCCATTCCTTTGTCTGTGAACTACCCACCATGAACGTCTAACAGTAAAAGGGAAAATATAGCAGAGATCTGTGACTGATATTAAAAAAAAAAAAAAATCAGGGGAAAATGACAAAATCATGCCAAGAAGATCCGTCTCCATTAGCACTTACAAGGCCTGAAACCCTTTTGCAAAAATTTTTAGTCTTAATTATAATGATTTAATGAGGTAACCTTTTCATGCTTATGAGCCAGTGGTATGTTTTTTACTCTCTCTCTCTCTCTCTCTCTCTCTCTCTCTCTCTCTCTCTCTCTCTCTCTCTCTCTCTCTCTCGCGCAGGTGGAAAATCTGATTTACTTTTTCTCCACTGTTTTCCCATTTTTACTCGGTCTGAGCGCCGTGGGGTAGCTGACGAATGAGAATTCTGTTCGAATTATGAGCATTTTTATGATAATTTTTTGCACTTTTTTCAGTTAACTAGGTAAGCGGCCGTCGTGTGTCCGCCTGTCTCAGTAGCTTTGCCGTTTATTTTCCTTTGTGCGACAAAGGAGACTTTGGTGAATTAAAAATGAACTCCTGACTCAAATGATGTTTTGTGCGTATTTCTTATTTTTTTTATATGCGTTTCTGTTAGGTCAGGTTTCCTCATTTTTTTTTCGTTTTTTGTTTTTGAAAATTTTTTGAAGTATAAGGAGTATAATCCAAATGAGGGTGGCTGCAAAGATTTGGAATATATATATATATATATATATATATATATATATATATATATATATATATATATATATATATATATATATATATATATAAGATAGTGCCACGAAGGAAAGTGAAACGACGGAGTGGTGCGAGGCCTTTCGACTTACTGTCCTTTACTTACCAGACTGATAGAAATATAAAAATAAGTTTACAAAGAAGGCTCGTGTAAATGACAGACGGGGATTATAAAGGAAAATATGTACTTGGAATCCAACACAGTCTTTGTAAACTTATTTTTAGATTTCTGTCAGTCTGCTATGTAAAGGACAGTAAGTCGAAAGGCCTCGCACCACTCCGTCATTTTACTTTCCTTCGTGGCATTACCTTTATTTATATATTCATCACGTTCCATATTTTCGTGATTCATTTATATATATAATATTATATATATTTATATTTATATATATATATATATATATATATATATATATATATATATATATATATATATATATATATATATACTGTATATATGTGTGTTTTGTGTGTGTAATGCATCTATATTCCATTTTTTTAATATTTTCAAATATTGGATACGATATTTCATTTTCTGGCAGTGCACATTTCATATATAATGTGGATACGTCGAGTGTAGAGAGTATAATTCATTTACATCATTGTTTTATCAATAATCGGATGAATACGCTTATTTTTTCGGGTAAAAATAGCAGCTGAATTAGCAAACCAAATTTTTTTTTTCATATTAGGACAAAGAATTTCACAGAACAACGGTATAATTTCTTTTTCACTATTTTTCGCTACATTTTTGCCACGCGTTTTTATTCTTTTTTTATCGAGATTTTACAGTAGGAATTGTTGTGTGTGCCTGTCGGCGCTAATAAGTTATCTTTTCCCCAGATGCTTAATGTACAGTACGGTTAGACTATTTGCTTTTGCATTAAAAGCTAGGAAATTTTTAAATTATACTCTAAATAAATACACAGACACACACATATATAATAATAATAATAATAATAATAATAATAATAATAATAATAATAATAATAATAATAATAAGCCATATCCCCTTGGAACGTATTTTTTTTGAAGGAGAAATTCTTAAGTTTACGTGTATTTTACTTACAAAAGATGAGGTTGCAAGCCTCACACCCGTATAACATTGCTATCGATATCTCCTGAATTCAATGTCTCATTATCTAGGACGCTTTCAAAAATTGAACTTTTCTAAGGACGAAATGAGATTGCTAAGTGGTTTTAATAAAGAAACGTTTATAAGGGGAAAAATGTAAGTAAATTGTATGAATTTTTTAAAGACTAGACGATGATTAAAAGAAAAATTCATATTATTGAGGGAAATTGCACCCGAGAGAGAGAGAGAGAGAGAGAGAGAGAGAGAGAGAGAGAGAGAGAGAGAGAGAGAGAGAGAGGTGTTAGCTGGAACAAATCTTGTTGGACAAATAGAACAAGGCTATCTAGATTGGCCTCTGCATTTTGTGTCCTGTTTCTTGTCTAGAGAGGTCAGCAGAGTTAACGTCACCATGCCCTCTTTCAATTTAGAAATTCCGGTATGAAACATCAATTCCAAAATAATCTTATGCATCTGAGAAAGATTTACTCTTTTTTACTGGAGAATCACCTTTTTTGAATTGCATCATATTGTCTGTGGGTCGCATTTTTTTTAATTGACTCATACTCTCTGTGGATTATGTATTTGGAAACTGGGTTGTACTTCTTGGGGTGATGTTTTTTGGAAATTGGATTTTACTCTCTTTACTTCCTGTTTTTTGGAAACTGGATCATACACTCTCTCGGGATCATGTTTTGGGAAACTGGATCGTACCACATGTGTATGAAGTTTTTGAGAATGGAATTAGTCTTTGTGGATCCTGTGTTTGGAAACTGGATCCTACCGTCTTTGTAGAACGGAATGGTTTGCTGTTGATTCTATGCGTTACGATATTTTTTACCTAACTTTCATTTTCGATAACGGAAACTTTTAGTATCAATGGATTATTTTGGACATGATTTACATTTTTTTAATCAAGAATTGCTTGGATTTCAAGGTTAGAACACTTTATTTAAATGTACATGTATTGCTTACCAGTTCGTTTACATAATTAATTATTCAGCTGTGGCATTTGTTTATTATGACTAGTTATGTCCTAATGAATCTCATTTCACAGTGTGTTCTCTTAAAAAAAAAGATGGGGGCCTTGTCAGAGAAGTATTGAGGATGTAACAGGATATTTTGTTAAAAAGTTAACTATTATGCGAAGGGCAAATTGTATATGAAATTTATACTTTGTTCATATTAATGATGTTATTTCCTTTGTGCAGATAGGTCATTTTAAACGCTTTTGTATAATGCTTTTTTCGTCTGTATAGTGACTGTGCTTAGCAGAATCACAGTGCTGTGTATTAAAATGATTTCGTCTATGTTTTGTAAAATGTTTTTGCAAAATAAGTTTGTCTGTGCATAGTAAGATCAGTTGGTGTGGGAAGCGCCTATTCCTAGAAGAGATGCGTCTCATCTATCATAAAGAGTGGGTCGGGTGGCACTTGGTGTTGCGGTCACTCAATGAAAATTCCATCGGGCATTTGGCACGTGATGTATCACCGCCGGATGATGAGGGTCATTCGATAATGCAGGCAAGTGATGAACGACCCAGTGCCGACCAAACTGAACTGACGGCGAGGAAAGCCTTAACTGGCCTTACCAAATCGCCGCACAATACACCCAATGAAGGGTTGCGGGGACAATGTCGCCACTTGATGATGGGTGGCTTTTTCCCCTCACAATAACAACCTTCTGGTGGGTAGTGTTTGGCCCACAATGGTGACGTCACCGGTTGACAGTGTGGCTCCGCCCTTTCGGCCCCTCCCACTACTTTCCCCCTCTTATTCTCGCCTTTCCTTGCTTTTCCCTCCCCCCTCCCCCGTTCCCTCTACTCTTCCCTCACAGGCGCCACCCTCTCTTCTTCTTCTCCCCTCAATATGGCTAATTAAACAGGCGACGGTCGCTCAAATCTGGCCCAATCCCTGTGATTCATCATTTCCATCGAGCCCTCATCATCTCGCTTTTCTCCTTTCGTCATTATTCCGCAGTTAGTGCAATCATCATCACTTTTTCTGTCTCTGTCTATTCATTTCCCATTCCTCCGATCTTTTATTTCAAAGTGATAATCATTTGTTCCTCACATCAGTAGCAGAGCATTTATAACTTCTCTTTTGGCATTTCCCGGGTCCTGGGGGATACCAAATTTGCATTTTAAAGTTGCATTTATCATCGGCCGTAAGTGTAGTTCTATCATTCGCTCATTTTCTGTGTATTTTATTCCACAGTTACGATTGAGTGGCCATTCCGTGCTCTTTAGGAGTTGCAGCGCTTGGTCCGTTAAGCAGCAAAGCCCTTTTTATTTCCATCTGGGATCGTTTTACATTATGCGAACTCTTTTTTTTTATCGTTTCGATTATAGAGACGACAAAGAATGCATTCTCTGTCACGATTTTCATCATATTTTGCCATTATCATTGTTGAAAAAGGGATTGTGACCCATAGCCCTACCGTGATCTCAATTTTAATGGACAGACGAGTGTTTTCCGTTGGGTTTCCCGCCTAAATTCATCCAATGATAGATGGCATCCTCAGGAAAGTGGTCAGTTCTTGCTCTAAAACTGAAAAATAGCTACATTGCGATAGGCGGGTGGGTCGTAGAACGTTATAAATATAAAACCAGATGGATGGGTTCACAAAACTTTATAGATAAATAGATATGACTTTATGGACAGCAACCCTATGGATGAATGAATAGATAAAGTTCTGTAGGTGGAAAACATTGATGGCTGAATACATAAAACTAGATAGATTGATATATGAAACTTTATCCATAGAAAAAGAGATGGGAAGATGAACAGATAGAACCTGGAAGATATAAAAAAAAAAAAATTGTTAGAGGGAAGGATAATGAGCAAATAGATGTATCTGTAGTTTTTAGAGATACTGAAATCTATTTCCTGCTGAGAGCTTGCGGGCTAAAATAATCATGCATTGCGGGCGGTATACGTTGTCTGTAATTATATGTTGTTGCGACGCCATTATGTATAAATCAATCTATCAGTCAGTTACCCGTTGTTAGGTGTAAAAATGGAGTGAATGGAGGATCGTTCATTTGCACGAGAAGTGAGTTAATGCGTTTATAAAAATTCACTGGGAAAATTGCTTGAATACTTCAGCGTCACGAAATGGCGTCCCAGCGGCGCTGGTCATCTTCCTAGAGAATGCAAGAGTTTTGCGCTGAGAAACGATGAAGGAGAATTCTCTCTCTCTCTCTCTCTCTCTCTCTCTCTCTCTCTCTCTCTCTTTAACCCTCAGAATGGTAATGAGGCAGCTATTTATCGATATGATGATGGCAATAATTTAATTATGTAATTGAATTTATTCAGGAACATGCATATTTTCAAATTCCGAATTGATGTCGGCAATTTCATTGGTTTTAATTTTTTGGTCTCAATACATTGTCGCATATTTTGTCGTTAATTCATTTGTGAATTAAGGACAAAAATACGACAACGAGTTTTCTCGTTCCTTTATTTCATTCAAGTTGTTTTTTCTAGCTTATGTTAAAGTTGATATGGTTCTTCACGATGACCGGGTAATTATTGTGAGGGCTTAATCTTTTTCCTTGAGCCTTACTAATAATTTATCCATGAAAGGTTTAAAATTAGGATTTATACACTGTCCATATATAATGTGCGATTCTTCACTGATTTGTTCCGTATAAGCGCAAAAATGCACTTGGAAAGTTACTTCCGTTTATTCTAATAGTTCACAATAGTTAACGTTAACAAGAGGATAGATTTGTTAATAAGTCAAGACTGAGTATTACTTTCCAAGAATATTCTGTTATATTCTTTTCTCTGAACCTTGCAACTCAATTCTGATATTTTTTCCTTTTAGAAAATGAATTTTATTTTTTTTAGACCTCCTTCTCCTTTGCAGTAGAAACGTCTTTTACAACTTGGTTTTCATCTGGAGTTTTAAAGCCTCCAATAGACTGCTCACAGGTCGCGAAAAACTCCATTTCCATTCCCGAGTTGGAAAGTTCTCGCCATTTTTCCAAACATTCTCACAGCGTTTATGACATTATCGGGTTTATGGCTTCTCTTTTACATGGCATTCAAATGCAGTATGTAATGAGTGGGATTACAAGTTGGTGCATTCTGCCCGCTATGGTCGACTCCCCCCCCCTTTTTTTTGTATTCCCTTACTCCTACCCCTACCCCTATACCCTTCCTTCGTACCTCCTCACGCAACTGAAATTTGCCGGGATCTTTTTTGGTATTGGGTTTGGCATACCACCAAAAGCTCCCCGGAGGGATCCCTATTGTTTTACTCCATTCGACCCGAAGGCCAAATATCGCGCTCTTGGAGGAGACACACAATGGCTCCCCGAAGCCCATCTCTCTCTTGCTCTTACTCAGATGATAATGACTCTCTCTCTCTCTCTCTCTCTCTCTCTCTCTCTCTCTCTCTCTCTCTCTCTCTCTCTCTCTCTCTCCCCTCGTGTGTGCATTGGAAGCACACTGCTGAAAATAGGTTTCCGGTTTTCGTGTTAGTTATTACTGACCCAGAACATCCTTTTGTCGGAGTGGTTCTCATGTTAGTGGGTTTTGTATAGGCGCTGAAATTTTTCGCGTTTTCCGGTGATTGTAAAGCGTCAGTGGATTTTGTCATCATTGAATATTGATTCATACGATTTATTTCTTACTTTTTACCTCAGGTTTAACACGAAAGCTTGTGAGCACTATGAAATAATGTTAGTCGTTTAGATTTGTTTTAGAACCTTGAGTAATGATCAATCCAGTTGCTTACTTTAGAAGTCGAGTGAAGGCTTTGCTTCCAAGCATCATGCCCTTACAGCAGTAAATAGATATCTTATGAGTGTTTTTGGAAGTGGAAAGTGATTACGGTACAATACTTTAAAGTTCTATTATTATTGTTGTTACTTTTGTGGACACGACCTCGAAGTCTGGCAGGATCAGTGTACAGTACATGACCACAGAACCATGGGAAACCTTACCTTCCCCCTCCCCCTTCAAGGTCTATGTCACATCCACGCACATAGGCCAGACAACCATCAACTGCCTGCAGTTCGTGTTAGGTGTTCTTATTTGTGCAAGCTTATTAAGAGAAATAAATAAAGACGAAGTCAAACGACGGAGTGTAACGTATTTTCTCAAGCACGCAGACAGCAGATTTGAGCTTTTCTTTTCCGGTCGTTATGCTTAGATCTAATGCGTTTGCATCTTGATTTTAGCTCCTGCATTCTGAATCTGTTATCTGCATATCGTCTTTTGCTTTATTTTTATAACTTCATTAGTGTTTCCTATTTAGTGTTGTTTGTATAAAGAGGGTAAGCGACTGATGTTGATAATTGGGGAATTTTTTTGTTACCGATGGCCCATGACCACTCATACTTTCATCTTTACTGTGAATGGGACTGGCAAGACTTAGCAACAATAACAACATCATCATATGACAGGAAGATTGACACGTAAGCAGATGTAATACTGACCATGATATTTGATAAATGAAATCTACCTCAAAATTCTTACCCTTTAAAGATGTCGACTTCCTTGGTTGAAAGACTTGATCCAGGGCAAGATTGAGCAAGTTTCCGTAGCGTTTATCCTACCGTCTCTCTCTGCCCTCCGTGTCGAAGAATTTCTAATCATTCCAGACTGAAAATGAGGTTAATTAAGAGAAAATCCCCTTCATTTTATGAGATCGTTTGGGATTAGCTGAACTTCTTCCTCAGAAAGACCTAATGGGGTTAGGATTCCTTCGAAAGAAAAGATTAAACTTGGTAAGGAAGGTTGGAAATATTACTCTCTCTCTCTCTCTCTCTCTCTCTCTCTCTCTCTCTCTCTCTCTCTCTCTCTCTCTGCGTAGGTACTGACTAGTATCGGAGGTATGTCATTGGTGTTTTTAATGAGTGTCTGTGTATGTATGTATGTGTGTATAAACCAAAGGCAACAGTCCCCGCGACGGCCATTTTCTATGATTATATTGTTACTGTTTCTTTACGCATTATTTATATACGTATTTGTTAGTTTTTCTTTATTCATTTCAGTAGTTTTCTTTTAGCTTTCTAAAGTAAATATAAATACTTTCGATCTCCCTAGCTGAGGAATCACCAGAAGTCCACATCACCATAATGTAATAGTGAATAGACACCATGATCAGTATTGCTCGATGGAATAGTAGCAATAGATTGGACAGTGAGTAGAATGAGATGGGTTGTGCGAGCGGAATCCGACATCAGCCTTTAAATTCTGCAAATACTGCGTTCCAGTATTCATGCTGCAATAAGCCTGTACAGGTAGATCACAGGATATGTCCGACAGAGTAAATTCCAAAGTCATGTTCGACCCATGTTGTCCTTGTGTACTGAATCTCATGCTTCGTCGTATTAATGGATCCAGTTTTTACATTTTTTTTTTCTTTTCCATTTCCAAGTAAAGTAATATATCCCAGATTCAGGTTTTTTGCCCTTATTGTTAACTGGCTTTGTTCTTTCCCACCGTATGGCTATACCGCTCTCTTTCCCATTTTTTTTTTTTTTTTTTTTTTTTTTTTTTTGAGGGGTAGGTTCCCATCTTCCATACGTCGTGTTTTAAGCCGACAAAAAAGAGGGGGTTTTTACGCTCTTGCTATGGCAAGACGATTAACTTGGGAAGCTTTTTATGTTTGAGTTAATGAATGTAGAGCATTTTTACCTCATATTACTCTCTGAGAAAATTAAGGTTTATATCATAGCTTAGCGAATGTGAATAAAATTGTCGAATTATTTATGCACCGGCGCATAGTCCTTTTGTTTCATTTTAATTAATTTTTTTCTCTCTGAACTTTACTCCGTTTCAACATTTTTCGTTATTTTTCGCGAGTTTACCCTTAGTATTTTTCGTCATAAATGATTTTTACTGACATCTATATCCGCCATTCTTAATAATCATCAAATTTTATTTTTCCCTCTGTTATTTCCACTCTTCTTAATTATATAATATTTAAACTTTTTAGTAAGATCCATTTTCGCCATTCTGATTTAAACTTAATCAGGTTTCGCTCTTTCTTGTCGAACGTTTTTTTTTTTTTTTTTTTTAATTTTCCGTATTCAGTATTTGTCCTTTTCAGTGCTTTCATATTTAATGATAATCTCACTTTAAGCCCGTCGTCCCTCAGAGGACTCGCTCTATTATTTTCGATTTTTATTTCAAACTTCATTACCGAATTTTGCCTCCGGCGTTATCTGCCGTAGAACTCATTATTTTCAACGACCAGAAAATAATTAAAACGATAAAAAAGAGAGATATAGTTGATTCGGCTTCCCAAAAGCCTGATGATGCTGATGAAGCGTCCCCCACATCATAAATCGTAATTGTGTTTGTCTTTGTGCCTCAGGACGCGGCAAATGCGCTTCATTAAGATTCATCTCTGATGACGCAGTTTTAGTCTAGACGTTTGAAAGGTGCTGCAGTACTTCTTTAAATCTTGTTTAAATATATATATATATATATATATATATATATATATATATATATATATATATATATATATATATATATATATATATAATATAAGATATATATATATATATTATATATATACATATATAATATATAATATACTGTATATATATTTACATATATACATATAAATATATTATATATATATATATATATATATATATATATATATATATTTATATATACATACATACATACATACATACATACATACATACATACATACATACAGAAACGAGAGAGTTTATGATAGTGAACAGAAGCTGCCAAGACTGGTAAACGGTTAAAAAGTGTTTGTAAGTAAAGAAGCAGAGAGTGAATGTTGGTCAAAGTAAGGTAACGAGAATGATTAGAAGCCTGTAAGGTAAAGAAGTGAACGTCAGAGTGAATGGTAGAAAAATCCGTGTGCTTGGCTGGTAAGACTCTACTTTGAGGAAGTTAATTTGGGATGTTGAATAAGAATAGGAGAAAAAGATAGAAGCTGCTGAGGTGAACTACTTGTGTAGTAAATGTAGAGTAGATTGAGATGGAACGACGTACAGGTACGAAGATGCTGCAAAAAAGATAAGAATATTTGAAAAGATTGATAAAAACCTTTTAAGGTGGTGTAGTTACGTGGAGAGAATGAAGGACATTAGATTTGTAAAATGTAAATAATTTGGAATGTTTATGTGGAATGAGAGGAAGGCGATAAATACAATGTGGGCCGTGTGATATGGAGTGGGTGTGGGAACGGAAGGGCCTAAATGTGCTGGAAATGTTTGTAAGATAGAGAAATGGTTCATCTTGTGTAGGATGAGCCGTCATGTTGCTGATGAGTCTTATGTGTAGGAATATGAGGTAGGTTAAGGGAAAATTAGAAGGTGAACGTGGCAATGATTGGCATTTAGTTTTTCTCCAAAGCCACCCCTTATACATACACACACACACACACACACACACACACACACACACACATATATATATATATATATAATCTGTATATAAGAATATACATACATTTGAATCTGTTGCAAGAATATACATACATTTGAATATTTCATTTATATATATACATTTATATATATACATACATACATACGTATATATATATATATATATATATATATATATATATATATATATATATATATATATATATATATCACTCTACGAATGCTAAGATCCTTCCAGCTTACCGAACGGTAGTAAAAGAACTAGTAAGAAATGTCTGTGAATTGTAGAAGCAACCTTATGAAATTCTGGTGTGTAAGACAATTGTACACAAAGTATCTCCTAATGATATTAATTCTGGATTTTTGTTATCTCCACCTGGTGTACTTCTTGCAACATCCGTTATTCCTTCCTCTGCTTCATTAAATTTTCTCTTTTCTACTTTTCCTTCTCCCGGGTTTTCTCCTCTTGCATGTGCACGAAGCAGGTCTCTCTCTTTCCTCCCTCCACCGTCATCCCACCTCATTGATATTCATCCAATTACACAGCGAATATTTTCAATCAGGGCGATCATCCGATGGGTACGCTTTGGACACGCACCCTCTACTTCTGTACACTTCTTGCGGCCCCCTGCCAGGCTCTCTTCTAGTCCCCATCCTCTCCATATTTGTGCCCCCTCCCTTCTCCACTATGGGTTCTACTTCGTTAGGCGTCTATGGCCCGCTTCTTCGTAAAGGATGGCGATATTGTATATTACGCTCTAAAGTTTAAGCCTTCTTAGGTCTAACAAGGGGAGGAATTTTTTTCACTAGGTGTGATTTCAACTCTCTCTCTCTCTCTCTCTCTCTCTCTCTCTCTCTCTCTCTCTCTCTCTCTCTCTCTCTCACACACACACACACACACACACACACACACACACACACACACACACACACACACCCGCTGGATAGTTGGTCTAAACATTGTAAGATATTCATTACGTCTGAAAAGGAAACGTTCTTACGTACGGGTTCACTCTCTGAGGGGGGTTGGTTTGTAAATATAATCAATGAACAATAACGTCCTTATTTTCTTTCCTTAGCGTATTGTGCTTTCCTTTATCTTTTGCTTCAGAACATATATCGCACATCCCACACTTTGTGCCCCAATATTAGTTTTTATTATCTAATACCTTTGCTTTGTCTGGGTGGTAATTTCAATTAGAAATGCCGTTGTTCAGTAGTCGTCACTGCTCAGGCTGAAGGTTATCTCGAGCTGCATTCTCGTGCAAAGACACAGTATTTATACCTCGGGTGCCACGTATTAAAGAAAAAGGTCAGACTCATCCTCATTCGTGCTTTCGAGATCCCAAAGTAAAAGCAACGTCTACAGAACTAAGAAAATTGATATTGTAAAGGAAAGCGTCTGCCAGACTCGCCAAGCAAGAACATCTTGGACGGTTGGGTGAAGTGAGATGAAATGCGCATGATAATCAATTTTCTCGCTCACTCCCTTGATTTCTGGGGCCTCATTGCTGCGTACTTTTAATGTCTGTTGCAGGCACCACTAACACTTGTTTTCTTTTGACAAGTCTCATATGGTAATACTAACTGGCAGCGAAGGATATCATCACTTCGCTCTCTCTCTCTCTCTCTCTCTCTCTCTCTCTCTCTCTCTCTCTCTCTCTCTCTCTCTTGTTTGACGTCGATGATGTTGTCAAATGATTGAGTACTGATTGTACCTATTGATCATTGTTGTAAACAATCTTATTTTTAATTCTTTAGTAATATTATTTGGCCTAATACAATAATTCTGTAGCTTTTTATATGACTCGTTATAAATTTATTCCTGCATTTATAACTTTTGACTGTTCACGTATGACCCGGTACCCAGGTCTGCAATGGCGAACAGCAATTAACTGGAGTTGTGTGTTGAAATATTTGTTCATGCGACAAAATCCAGTTTTATTGCCATGTAATTGCCTTATGCCTTTGACACGGTGTTAATTTGAGAAGTGTTTTACATTGTGTCGTATTTACAGTGCTAGAATGGTCGCGGAATTCTCTTCATAGGTGCTGTTCAAAGGGCGTTTCACCGTGATTTGTTTGTTTGGTGGTTCTCCTGCCTCCATTTTT
>NC_089781.1:1444396-1454396 GCF_040412425.1 Macrobrachium rosenbergii | reverse complement strand
TGAAACCTTTCATATGGTATTCCCTTGAACATAGTTGCCCTTATCTCTATCCTCCATTAATGTTCTTCTCGTTATCCCGTTGTAAGATTTAAATTGTCCGTTTATTGTCCTCCTCATTATTTCATTTCCTGTTAAGGAAGAGTCTCATCCGCTCTCGCCATTGGGCTCCTGAAGGATCGCCTATCAAAGAAATGACGGCTGGAGTGACGTCAGCGGTGCTTTATACCAAACTGCCGGATGTCATTTGAGAGAGAGTGGAAGAGGAGGTTTAGTCTTGAACTTAATTGCCTGTATTATCTCGACACTGTATCTAACGAGTGATAGATATGTAATTTTGAAGCGAGTTGTAAAGTAAGTAAGGAGCTTATTGAATTGTCGTTGCACTCAGGGATAACAAAATTGTTGGTTTAGGGTTTTAGTGAAGTTTTCACCAAAACACATGAAAGAAATGTAACACCAAAACACAAGAAAGAAAGAAGTTTTCTTATAAGAAAGAAAGGTTTCCTACCATACTTAAAAATCATTGGAAACTATTTTTCATGTTATTTAGAGTATTCTTTCTTGGTTCCTAGATTTATTTGTTTAAATCACACACACACAAAATATATATATATATATATATATATATATATATATATATATATATATATATATATATATTATATATATATATGAAGAGAGAGAGAGAGAGAGAGAGAGAGAGAGAGAGAGAGGGCGAGTTCCATTTTGTGTGGCGTATAACAGCCTTTTGCATTTTTAACAAAACGTCCAGTTAAGCTGATTTTCGCCTGTCGGCATAGAAACAAAACATCAGAGTTGTTTATAATATGCTTGAAATGTTTGGTTTTGAAAGAGGTGTTACAGTAGCTGCGCTGAAGTGTTTTAGTAGTTTTTGTTTCCTAATATTAAATGAGCAAGTTTTTATTCTCTCCTTTGCTTATGTTTGTTTACTTTCAGACAAATCCCAGCTTGTAAGTGGTATTGAAAGCATGTAAATATCTAGTTAACGCTTCATAAGCCTTATTGTATTGGAAGAGTTTAGTCAGAGAGAGAGAGAGAGAGAGAGAGAGAGAGAGAGAGAGAGAGAGAGAGAGAGAGAGAGAGATTTGTCTTGAAAATTTAACACAGGACTAAATTTCTCCCGCCCTCCTTGACAGTATTAAGCAACAGCTTAATACTAAACTAATGTTTAGTTTTCGAATCGGCAAAATTATCAAGTTTTGGTTACAAATATATTGACTGACGTACTGTGTTTAGGAAAAACTTGGGGATATAAGACGGTCGAATAACGAGCTTAAATTGCTTACCTGAAACTTTTGCATGCTGAATTTGAAATAAAGCATGTTTGAAATCAAGTTGTCTCTACACTTAACAAGGGTGGCGGTGTATATATTTTTTTTTACAGTCCCGTGTACAATAATTTGAGGTTTTCTAATCTCTTATACTTATTGTTTAACTTTAGAAAGCTCTTTTCTTATGCGTATGTCTTTCTTTTGTAATCTTGCAAGCGTAATAACTAGTGCGTCATGTCTTTAACATTAATCATTAAGGGATAAATAATGATGCAGAACACTTTGAAAAGGGAATCGGTATGCCAATAACTCGCTCAACTGAAAATCAGATTGAATTAGTTCCATCTTGTTATACTTTATAAGAACGAAAATGATTCTTGTGTTAGTACTTTTAGTATTGTATATACAGTTTTTATAAGAATTGTATATATATATATATATATATATATATGTATATATATATATATATATATATATATATATATATATATATATATATATATATATATATAGATAGAGAGAGAGAGAGAGAGAGAGAGAGAGAGAGAGATGGGAAGAATGATGACTGATTGGAGGTAGTTTGAAGAAAGGAAATGGAATAAACCCCAGTGCTGAGAATGACAAATCGGGCCATTGGAAGGCAAATACGGGATTAATCAAGCAGCGATACAGTCACAGACAAAGAGGCCCAGATGAGGACGCCGCTGACGGAGAGGAGAAATGGTGAAGATGGTAATGATGATGACGACGACCGCGGTAGCTGTATATCGGGCGCGGGTTAATCCGCCAGAAAATTGGAAGAACCGCCGCCAAGCCGAATACATAATTGATTTATTAATGGCAGCTGAGTGGTCTGAACGTTCAGAGGAGGGAGACAAAAGACCCACTCGCAGGATGCAGCGCTCAACAATGCCCTCCATACACCGACCCTTCCTCCTCCCTCCTGAAGGCTATGCAAAATCACATTGGTGGAAGGAGGAGAAGGCTGCGTGGCGAGGGAGTTCCTTTCTTCCAGGTCGCCCGCGTCTCCTTTCCCAGAGGAGATCCCTTCTTATCCTTCTCCGCTCCCCATGGTACACTGGAGTTACCCTCGCAGTGTTCTCGTAGGCTTAAGAGCTCCTTCCCTCACTTTCATCACGCGACCTATGTCTCTAACGTCTCCTCAGGATCCCTTCCGAATGGTGTGACTTCCCCTCCCTCCTCCCCTCCCCTCCCCTCCTTTCCTCAAATACCTTCTCTTCCAATTTTCGCCCCTTATACTCTTCGGTATCCCGCTGGAGTGCATCCTCTTTGTAAAGGATGTTCCTGTGCTGCTTTCTCCTGGTTCTTTTCCGTTCCTTGTGGTATCATCTTCGGAGGACGTACAAAGCATAACCTCCTTTAGGACGCGCGCTTCTTCCTCCGCATTATCACTATCAGCATCGTCTTTCTTTTTCATTTCCTTTTCTATATCCCTAAACAACTTCCTGCCTTCCGCTGATGAAACGCCCTAACTGGTTCTTGCGTCTGTACAATGGAAGCGATTTGTGGGGTAGGGGCGATGCCCCCTGCGGTGGATGACAGTGACTTTTAGGGGCGTGGCAAAGGGGTCTTGCACAACGGAACAGCCTTGGGTTTGTGGGGATTAGGAATCGACTGGTGACGATGCCTTAGGGCAAAGAGAGGAGAGAGAGAGAGAGAGAGAGAGAAGGAGGGTGGGGGAGGGGGACTCTTATCCACCGCAGAAAGTAGTGGAAATTAAGATTCAAGTTTCCGAGCGTCTGGTTTTGTTTTGGTATTTGGTAGACCCTAGCAGGATCTTGGATCGCTTGCCATAATTCGTCGCATCTTGGAAGTAGATCATGAGTTAAATAAATGAATGAATTATAATTGATTTAATGAGTCATTCATGATCCCGCCTTAGAATAGCCAGTACTGACTTATACATAGGTTAATTTTTTTTTTTTTTTTTGCTAAAATAATGACTGCCAATATAATACTCATAATACCGATACTTTTAAATTTTTTAGGGAGTCTATTACACTGATATAAGGTATCATATCCATTTCCTTTTATGCTGGGTATTTTGACTTGTCTCCATTGCTACATATTTATGTTTGTTGATTCTTTTGCCCTAAATGATTTGTTATTCCGTCAGATTTACATGAATCTTTTTTGACTGGTTTTTCTCTCGTCCTTATGTGGGAAGTCCAGTCTTTGGGGGATTGCTTAGCAAGTTAGTGACATATTTTTCTTGTTCAAGTGAATGTATGTGATTTTGAATGATGATGATAATAATAACAACATTAATATAATAATAGTAATAATAATAATAATAATAATGATTATAGACTTTGGACTTTGTGAATATATTTTTGCTATGGCTATCAGAAAGTCGGTTTAGTAGCATGAATAATATACAACTTTTCGGCACCTTGAGAAAAATGTGGATGATAAGAGAGAGAGAGAGAGAGAGAGAGAGAGAGAGAGAGAGAGAGAGAGAGAGACGGGAGACAATACACGTCTCCTCTTACAAAACCGTCCATCATTGTGGCGCCCGCGCAGCTTATTTCTGAATTTCCCGCAGAAGTATCGTGGGGGGAGATGTTTGTGCGTGTGAAGCCATGCGGATAAGGATGAATGTCAGGGCGCTAGTTAGGACATCAGGGCGTTTGGCAGGGCATCGGGGTCTTCCATGTCTCCCGTGTGGATGAAGAAAGGAAGACTCTAATGTCTCCCCCAGGGGACGAGCCCAAAGGCCAGGGCTGTGGCCTCCCTCAGGGGTAAACCCTGTGGCCTTCTGGAACCATGGGCATTGATGTGTCAATTATTATTGTTGTTCGAAATATTCGGAAGGGGATTTTTGTTTGTCTGCATACATTTTTGGAGGATTATATGAGATGTTTGATATTTTTCACTGCTTGTGACATTGTATTTTTTCTAGTGGGCATGTTTTTCGTTTATATATTCATATTATTTATTTTTTGCAGGGCTATTATTATACTGCAGATATGTTAGATAAGGTCGGATTCACTGTCACTAGCCAGTGTCTGTTCATCGTTGCAATGGAAGGTGAATTAGTGTTGAAAATAGTGCCTGGCGTTTTGTAGGTCATTTGAAAAAGTGGTTCCTATCAATGGAAACTACTGAAGTCGTGTTAATTAGGAAAATCACTCTCTTTTGGCTTAAATAAAATGTGGGTAGTAAGTATAATCACGACAGGCAAGTGCTAAGTACTTGATTTACACCGCTACTGAGAGCGCAACACATTCCTTTCAGGACCGTTTATACCAACTCCAAATCCTATTTGGGCTAAATGTAATAAGGACCTGAAGCACTTAACAAGTGACACTAAGTATACAAATATTTTGTGGCTTTAAGATCATTTATTTCCTTTCGGCTTAGCTCCGGATTGTCCTGTCCTGTACCATTTCAAACGACCTCCCTCCACTCTGTCCCCTCCCCCCAAGAATTACCACCTGCTCTCTCTCTCTCTCTCTCTCTCTCTCTCTCTCTCTCTCTCTCTCTCCTAAAGATTATATTAATAGCTTTTGACAAAGTTATTTAGGTGTTGCCTAGATACGTGTGTAGGAGAGTTTGTAAAGGTTTACAGCTTTATTTTTATCGCGTTTGGGCAGTTTTTTGGTTCTATCTTAATATCACGTTTATTTGATGACATTTTGGTTTGTTGATTTTGTGTGCTGGTGTATATGTATGTGCGTATGCACACACACACACACACACACACACACATATATATATATATATATATATATATATATATATATATATATATATATATATATATATATATATATATAAGTATATATATATATATATATAATATATATATATATATATATATATATATATATATATATATATATATATATATATATATATATATATACATAAATATATACACACACACATATATATATACATACAGTATAATGAGCGTGTGCTTGAATATATTTTAATATTCATAATGCACATGCACATACAGCAGGTAAACTCTCGCAAACTTACATCTATGCCGAAAGGAAGAGAGAATTAATGTGCTACACCGTAGACCCGGATATTTGGTATGTGCGCCGAACTATCACAAGCACGCATGCGTGAGGATCAGGCAGTTGCGTGAAAAGAAGTGTATGTAATTCGGCTAAAGGCGATCTCATTACCCCCCTCCGACTCTGGGACGTAATCTCTTATTGGCCTTGGGGGGCGGGGGGAAGGCAGGCGGTCTTGAAGTCACCGAATAAATGACAAATTACTATTGCGCTGATGACTGGATTTTGTTGTGGTAACGAGAGGAATGGGCGACTTGATTTCTCTAAAGGAATGAGGAAAAATTATTGAATGGATTTTTAAAGTGAATAAAAATGAAATTGTGGGAGACACTGACTTCTGGAGAGAAATGAGAAAATCTATTTGCACTTTTTCGACAAAGCGAGACTGAGGACATGATTTTTTCAGGGAAATTGTTGACTGCATTTTTGTGTGGAAATCAGAGAAATTAGTAATTGTGATTAGTTATTAGTAAAAGTAACTCTGCGGAATTACCAACAGGATCGTGTGAAGGAATGAGAAAAATTATCCGAAGGGAAATTGTTATATCTGTGGCTGTGTTGTAGCTACAAACAATTAACATGATCACTCGCCTTTTTTTTTTTTTTTCATTCCATACTGTTAAGGAACGCCGAAAGCAAAAAATATTGTCCAAAACGGTGACTTCTGTAACGTGTATAAACGGAGCAGATTTACTTTTTTTTCTGTCAGTAATTTGAAGTAAATCTTACTTCTAATGGAACTTTGGTAATATGTAGGGTATACGAATGGACGATGAGTGCTGTTCATTATCATTACTATGAAAAGGTTATTGAAAGTAATCGCTCTTCCACTTAAGGACGACTTTAGCCTTTGGAGAAAGAAATGGAGCGTTCTCATTCTGGAGAAAGAATGCGATCGAACACTTGACAAAAGCGAGTAATGGACTGTTCAGTGAAAGGAAACGAAGTCATGTCATCGCATTGGCATTAGTGTAATCAATAATTTACGAATTTGTCTTTTTTGATTTGCTCCACTATTTTGCATTGATTTGTAATATTGATTTCTTCATTTTTTCTAAATCATACTCGGTCACACACTGGTATTGCTTACGTATTAGAGGGAGAAAGAGAGAAAGAAAGATGTTAAAAGAAGGTCTACGCCTGCATTTCCTTTTTGGTTCCCTTCTATTTCCAAAGGAGAAAAGTGTTTCGTTTCTGTTTGCCTTTTTTCCCCTCTTTTCATTTTTGTTTTTTATTTATCGCTGGAATTATTTCCTGTTTAATATCCTACCGTTGGATATCCCGTGGGCACCTTTTCCTATCAGTTCCTTTTCTCTCCTTTTACTTTTCAACGTCAATTCAGCAGAGGAGCCGAGTGTACATCGACAAGATGACCTCCAAAAATTAATGTGGATGAAGGTGACTGCAACGACGGAGACAAGTGTTTACTGTTGGCATATTTTGGATAAGGATCTACTTACAACATGTTTAAATAATAATAGTAAGTAGCAGTAGCATTAGTATTAGGGTCACCAAGTCAGGATTGCTGGTTCCTTAGCATTTTCGGTAGTATTTTAACCATTATTACCCTGCCACCTCAGTGTTATTTATTTATTTATTCTTTAGTTTTTATATATTTATTTATTTATTGCAATTAGTTAAAAAGTTACTGATCGAAACTCACTGATGTTTGGCATAGTGGTACAGGACCAAAAGTCCCAATGACTTATATGCTCACGCCACAAGTATGTGACCCCACTCTGCTTCTATCTTGGATTTTATATTTAAAGTTCAAATGGACCCGTGACTTCTCGGCCATTATGCTCAATTTGTGTACCGCCATAGTTTGATTGGTCATGTGACCTTTCGGGCATCTGTGTTAGCTTAGTCTTAGCTAAGTTCTGAAACCTCCAAACATCTCAGAAACCAGCGAATGGATGAGCTGGAAATCTGACTTACATGTTTATTTGGCCGCCATTTGAATGATGAATTTGCATTTATATTTATCATTTATCCACTGCAGGGTCACGTTTTCAGGAATAAGTCGAATTTTGCTAACCAAACCTCATAGTGGTAAAGGAACACAACCTTTAGAAGCTGATAAACTCAGGCTACCAGGCTACCACCTTGCATCCTATGTTGAAAGTTCGAATGGCCACATCTTTAAAGGGCTTCGAACAATGATTACCATATTGCTCAGGTGGATGCCTTAGTCCAATCCACTTAATTTTCATATCTCGTAAATTTGATGGGTCATTTGACCTGGCGATCATCTTGGCTAGGGTTAAAACCTTAAACATTTTTAAATATGTGCAGCACGGCTTTGTCGATGCTAAATTGATTAAGATAATTTTCGACCGTCATTTGACCTATTTCCAGCACTTTAGCTTAAAATTGGATTGCAGTAAGGTTTGATGATGCTAATCCCAACTCAGCATGCATCAACGGTCTTGATATTTTGCTGGTAAATAAGTAATTGGGTATTATCTGCCTGGGTCACTGATGCAGAGAATACTGTGCAGTATGGTAAAATATCGGAATTTATGGAGAGCCATATGAACGACTTCCGGCTGTAATGCTACCGCCTCTATTTATATTCTGATGACATTTTCCGAGGAGGAGTGCAGACGGAGCCCAGTTCCATAATTTCCCGTGGTCGCGTGACTGGATGCCATACTGAACTGATACAGATTTCAGAAAATCTCATGAGGGAAATTTTATGAATGGAATTGGCAGAAAATCCAATTTGCACATGGTAAGATCTTCTAGTAATTATGTAAGACCTTCACCCAGAACCGAGGTGGCGTCCTGCATCCGGTTGTAACTTGATGCCAAATTTTCAGTTTAAATGGCTGGTGCAAAGAATATCCTAGCAATCAACAAACAAAAGTCGTGGCTTCTTGTTCCCAGGTGCTATTACTGTTTTCAAATGGTTATTATTATTATTATTATTATTATTATTATTATTATTATTATTATTATTATTATTATTATTATTACTTAAACGGACATTTCTATTTAGGACATTTACTTACTTTTCACTCACTAGTTCCTACTGCCTTTACGTCCAAATTAAAGAATGTTGCATTTATTGCCTTTTAGATTGACGAAGGCACATCAGATATGACATTCCTTTAATGAAAGACAAGCAAGTGACACCAGTATAATATCGCATAATTGCAGGAATTCCCCAATATCAGATAATCTGTTGTCAATACGTGGAGAGTTTCTGTCACCAAGCGGGTGTTTGCCTCATCAGCGAAGGGGGTCGGTTAAGGGTTGCATCGCGGCACTTGTAATGGACCTGATTGTAGTCACGTTGACTGTTATTATTATTATTATTATTATTATGGAAAGAAAGTTCACAAATAGCCATTTACGTTGTCGTGAATTATTCTCCTTTTTCTTTGCATTATTGTTGTCATTATTATTCAAAAGACCTTAAATTTGACTGTGAACATATCACAAAATAGAATTATGATGTTTTACGGAAGGAAACTTTTTCTATAGAAAGAAGCATTATATGAATAGAATACTTAAAATACGCTCTCATTCTTCTGGAAATCAAATATTGTTGGAATGTGACCCTTGTTTTCCTTTTTTTTATTTTTTTATAAAAACGTCAGTTATTATGTCAGAATGCGTTTAAATGTCAGACATTGTTGTTGGTTAGTATTTAAGTTTAAAGTAGATGGAACATGAGAGAGAGAGAGAGAGAGAGAGAGAGAGAGAGAGAGAGAGAGAGAGAGAGAGAAATGAGGTCTAATGCACCCAACCGTAATTCTGTCACCTGAATCATACTGTAACAAATGATAAAACTCTCTCTCTCTCTCTCTCTCTCTCTCTCTCTCTCTCTCTCTCTCTCTCTCTCTCACCACAGAAAAGGCATCTCATGGAAATTTCAACATGAATTTGAACAGATATGTCGCACGAATGCTCTGTGTGGTCTTTTGCTCCGGAAGCATGCGAAAAGGCCATTGTCGAGCAAATTCGACCCAATTAAATTTTGGTAAAAGGATTTTGAGGAGAAAGATTGTGAGGCTTCCAGATCTAATGCAGAATCCCCCTTGGCCCTCGTTCGCCTTTATTGATGTCCAATTAAAACTTCGATGTTCTGTATTTAGGATGGGGCAATTACCTAAATGGTAGCTAGTCGGTGTATCAGTAATATGGATGGATGGGGTGTCATGGGCGTTCTTTTCTTATGTTTTCTTTCGGTTTTTTTTTTAAGGTGGGGTTTATTACTTGTCTGTGAATAATAATAATAATAATAATAATAATAATAATAATTATTATTATTATTATTATTATTATTATTATTATTATTATTATTATTATTCAAGCTCACTATCATTATTGTAACGTATTTTGTGTAAATCATTCATATCATATTTTGTAATGTGTTTTTATTCTTACTGAATAAACCATAAGGCCATCGGCTGGCATAGCAAGATCCTACACAGAAAAATGCCCATGTGCGGAAAAAAAGAACAAATAAGGAGAAGAAGGATTAGGATACATATATAGTAAATATAAGAGAACTGAACAGATATATAGGAAATACCAACGAATACACCTGCACATAATTCACAATAAAAGAAAAAGAGGAAGGTGTGCTTACCTGTACCCTCTAGGAGGAAGCTAAGAGTGTGGAGAGCTGTGTTAAAGAGCTTGTGATGC
>NC_089781.1:1424396-1439396 GCF_040412425.1 Macrobrachium rosenbergii | reverse complement strand
TTGCCAAGCTTGAGCTGAAGACGAGCATTGAGCTTTGAGATTCGAGACGCCAGTAAAACCGATGGCCCTGAGAGAGCTGAGAGAGAGAGGGACTAAAGTCGAAGTACAATTTTTGACTCGGGTTGCTGTGGTTGTAATCCTATCTCCTCCACCACTTATTGACTCTTGTGCTGGATTTTATCGACATTTTGACGAGATTGTCTTCTGTAAGAGCATAGGAGACGGTGTGTTAAGCCAGCTACAATGATGGAAATGATACTTTCCCCGTAATGCAAACAGAAACTTAAGGATATCTCCCTCCCCTTATCTATTTATTTAGTTACGTGCTGTCCATATATCTCCTCTTTTTGTACTTCGAACATCATTCGGAAGGACCTCTCTACTCAGCCGGGGCCAAGAAACCACTGTCTTATGGCAGAGTTAAATTTTTGGCAACATGAGTTTTTATTTTACCTGTTCCACTTCTGTCTGGTTTCCTCTCGCTTTCCAGTGGTGCGGTTTTGCTCTTAAGATACAAGTATGTCAGCAGGGCGAACACGGTGGCGGTATTTAACTCTAATTTATATGTATAGGTTTTGTTACTTCTCAATATCGTTCATACATACACTCGCGAGCTCTCACGCACTTGCATACATGCATACATACAAATACATTACGTATATATATATATATATATATATATATATATATATATATATATATATATATGTGTGTGTGTGTGTGTGTGTGTGTGTGTGTGTGTGTGTCGGAAGCTCATCATGGATTATTTATCCTGTTTAGGATTTACCTCACACTGAATCCACCATTTCCAACATATCCCCCATTACTGTTGGGGCTATTGCGTTAACGAAGCATTTGCACCGAGAACGAATGTGAGAATCGAGAGAATCGCATCAAAAACTATCTGGAAAACGACGAATTACAGTCTTAATTCGATAGTGATTTAAAAGTAACATTTCCCTCATAATTATTAATATGACTCCTGACTGCAGTGCACTTTTATCAAGAGCGTTTGTGTCTCTCGGTACCACATGTCTCTAGGCAACTTCCCGACGGCATTCTATGAATAATGGCATTGCTTCCAGTGTACAAACGACGTTTTATCATGCAAATAGCCTAAAGAATAGAGGATATACCTCTGGGACGTATGACCTAAAGCACTAATACAAGAACAAATGTCAAATGGCAATATTTTTTCTCTTCCAAAATGTATTTTCTATGTATGATAGTTTGTTCCTTTCAAACTTCATCTACTTCATATTGCGTTTAGTTTAAAGCACACAAACCACTAGTACACACACACACACACATATACATATATATATATATATATATATATATATATATATATATATATATATATATATATATATATATATATATATATATATATATATATATATATATATATATATATATATATATATATATATATATATATATGTCTGTCTGACTGTATGTGTTTGTGTTTTATTTGAATGTTCTTATTTCATCTGTCATGATTTGATATTTTTTTGACATAAATTCTTGCTTTCGTATATAATATATTTACAGTTGACTTTGGAGTTTCATGTACCTTTTGATGAGTATGGAAGTACATGCACACAAGTCTATATACATAATCTTATTTTATACTTTTACATTTTGAAAATATACGAGCGAACAAGTAAGTCGTGAATGCAATTCTTTTTGCTCTGATTTGTATTTTTTCATTCATTAATTTAATGACGATCTCCATAGACATTAGTCAAATAACTCATTAATAACCATCCGCGTACAATTAAGAGAGGAATGGCGATATTGTGGCGAAAATATCAAGGCAGATTCCGTGTCCCCAAATAATGAAAGCGATGGAGTCATTAATGAGGGAGGAATCTTCCCTCCGACTCCTGCAGCTGTCCGTCGGTCGGTCGGTATTTCTATATTAGGGAGGGGTTGGCTGGTGGGCGGCGGCGGGGTGGGGGAGGGTTACCATCAGGTCATATTGTGAATCTCTCTCTCTCTCTCTCTCTCTCTCTCTCTCTCTCTCTCTCTCTCTCTCTCATTCATGTGTATATGGCCAGATGTCTTGAGCATTTTGTTCCCTTTTTGACTATCCTTAATGTCCTGAATCTTTCCTTCGCATAACATGGAATTGCTCTCTCTCTCTCTCTCTCTCTCTCTCTCTCTCTCTCTCTCTCTCTCTCTCTCTCTGGTTTTCGGCCCATGAACAGTGGTAGGCATCGTCCATACATCTCCTCCTTTCATAAGGCAATAATAACGCCCTTAAGTGTGTCCTTCTCTCGCGTAATGATGGCCCTACGCAAATACCGGCGTAGAGCTCCTTGCATTAAGAGACAACACGAACCACACGCTCTCTCTCTCTCTCTCTCTCTCTCTCTCTCTCTCTCTCTCTCTCTCTCTCTCTCTCTCTCTCGCACACATACAGATACAGACAAGTATCTCTTTACTCTCCTCTTTGACTGCACTTTATTTTAGTAGGCGATTTCTCTTCTTCTCTCTTTAGTGATGCCAAACTGCATATTTGCGCTATACGTTTTTTTTTTTTTTTATCCAGACGGGAAGAACATATTTTTAATAAAAGTTTGTGGTTTTTAATGCAGTTGTGCGTGTTTGTGTGATGAGGTCGCTTTGATGCATTGTTCCCTGTGTTTTTTTTTTTTTTTGTTTCGTTTACCTTGAAATTATATTTATTTTGCCAGTTAATGCATGATTTTCTTCTCTATTATCATCCCCGTAACAACACCGAGTCGACTGTTATCACCGCCCATAGATAATTTCTCTCTCTCTCTCTCTCTCTCTCTCTCTCTCTCTGTAGCAGTACTATTAACTACTGATACCATTATTTGTAGCTAACCTCTCTCTTTCAGGTGATAACAATACATTACCCTGCCATTGTTTCGAGGAGAGATTCACCCAGATCCTGTACAGTATTACAGGCTGACATTACGATGATTTTTTCACTTATAACTCTTATTATAATTATTGACATTGTTAGCTTCCTGTTAATCTGTCTTTTTCTGCATTGCATTTCCATTTTTATATCTGAATATGACCTAGAACTGAAATGATAACTATTATTTCAATTTTTTTTCATGTAAGTTTAGTTTTGTATTAAATTCTTGCTGTGTCATTTCTTTTATTAAAGCTCTTTCAGGTTCAACTTATTAAAGCGATTATTTTCCGCCTCCGAATTCTGCGTTATATATTTGATAAATGGTTCTGTTGATCTTTTTGTTAGTGATTCAGGAAAGCCAGTCTCGTATTAATCATTACTCCAGATTCTTCTTCTAAAATTATTGATTTGCATAATTTACATTATAATTTAGTCTCTGATTTAAAGGTTATTTCGGGGAAAACGCTTTTTATTTACTCGTTGCCAAAGTTTTGCAAAGTTGATAATTATGATGCTGGACTTCAGTTTGTCCATGCGTTAAGTAACATCTGCTGGTATCATTTATCATTTTTCATAATGAAATATCGGTTATGACCGTGTCAAGCCAAGATTAATATTCACGTTGGAGACTAGCAGCATTGCAATAGTGATTTATGCATTTGTTTGTTACCTCATACGTCAATAACGGACATGCATATTACGTACAGAGCTCTCGTTGCTATTATGCTGTTTCTGTGTGTCTAGATTTATATATATATATATATATATATATATATATATATATATATATATATATATATATATATATATGTGTGTGTGTGTGTGTGTGTGTGTGTGTGTGTGTATCATCATATATATATGTGTATATATATAATATATATATGTATGTATGTATTTATATGTACACATATATATGATTGTATACTATATTCATGTATGTGCATAATATATGTGTGTGTGTATGTGTGTCTTCCCAAAAGAGGGGACTGCTCCAGAAAGTGATGCCTTTTGATCCTAAAAAATGACTTGGGATGCGGCTGTTAGGCCCCTGCCTTCTCCATCCATGGCATCTAATTGCTGGAATCAGTAAATTACCGGATACATGAATTGTTGCTAAGTTAGCAAATGCACAATAGATTTATAACGGAGAGCTCTCCCAACTCTTCGTTCTCGCCCTGGTTACGAATATGGGTCCTTTTGATGGTATGATGTATGCATATTCCCATCGGAAATGGGTCGTGAACTTTGCAGACTTGTGTTGTTTTTTCGAGGCTACCCCAGTAAAAACAAATAAATGTGTAAATAGAATCTGCTGTGAGGACACGTTGGTGGCACAGAGGCGCTTGACTTTAATTGGATGGTAACGGATGGTGGAACGAATGGCATCCCACATATTTAAGACCTGTAATATTTTAATAATAATAATAATAATAATAATAATAATAATAATAATAATATTATGATACGTGCCAATAGACCAGACTTGACACTGCTTGACAGAATCAAGAAGAAAGTATCAGTCACTGATGTCATAATACCATGGGACACCAGAGTAGATGAGAAAGAACGAGGAAAAACTGATAAGTATCAAGACCTGAAAATAGAAATAAAAAGGATATGGGATATGCCAGTGGAAATTGTACCCATAATCATAGGAACACTAGGCACCATCCCAAGATCCCTGAAAAAGAACCGGGAAAAACTAGAAGCCGAAGTAGCTCCAGGACTCATTCAGAAAAGTGTGCGGTAAGAAACAGCGCACATAGTGAGAAAAAAGTTAAGTATATCTTATTTTAACCAGACCACTGAGCTGTTTAACAGCTCTCTTAGGGCTGGCCCCAAGGATTAGATTTATTTTTACGTGGCTAAGAACCAACTGGTTACCTAGCAACGGGACCTACAGCTTATTGTGGAATCCGAACCTCATTATGACGAGAAATGAATTTTCTATCCCCAGAAATAAATTCCTCTAATTCTTCATTGGCCGCTCGGAGAGTCGAACGCTGGGCCAACAGCGTGCCAGCATAAAGCTCTACCCACCCTTCCAATGAACATAGTGAGAATAGTGATGGACTCCTAAGGGGGCAGGATGCAGCCCGGAACCCCACACTATGAAAACCACCCAGTCCAATAGGATGACTGTGAGACAAAAAAAAAAAAGTAATAATAATAATAATAATAATAATAATAATAATAATAATAATAATAATAATAATAGCTAGAGATAAAAAGACCTTTCTTGTATGGTTTATGAGTTACATTAATTAAACAATACACAGTTCCTCAGCTACCAAAAACTCATGCCTTCTGGCTTATAAGGAATGCTTTTGAAAGCTAAAGAATTCATTATAGTTGTACTAATATACTTAAAAATACAACAGAGTAGTGTCTTTTTGTCTCTTGCATTTGTCAAAACGTAGTGTTTTTTTGCAATAATAATAATAATACAATATAATAATAATAATAATAATAATAATAATAATAATAATAATAATAATAATAATAATAATTCAAGACCCTAAAGGTGTTGTTATATGTATGCATTTTTAGAGATCTTGATGTGTCATGTTACTTAGCCTTGTACACCCTGTAACCAACGTTGGTCGACAGATTGTAATAATTAATAATAATAATAATAATAATAATAATAATAATAATATGCCTTTGTCTTTCAACTTGGGAAAGATCTGTATTTTTATTTCAAGTGGTAAGAAAGTTAGTCTCACTCAGAGGTGAAACTCTTCAAAAGATTGATTCTTACGGAACGTAAAAGTTGTCGCATTTTTAGACGTTGAAGAAAGAAACACTTATGATGTAATTTTATCAGAATTATCCGTTTCTGCGAACAGAATACTTACCTAATAAGGGGTCAGTCTCAACGCAAGCATAAACTCTTAATGATTTGCATATGGAGAGCTAAATATTAGAGCTTTACGTTTGGCATTTCGTTTATTTTGAAAAGTTTAATACAGTGATACCTTTATATACTTCATTTCTTATCTTTCATCGGATGCCATACCTACACGTTCATTTACAATTGAAGATTACCTCCAGGGCCGGTGCTCACAGGAAACAACTCTTCGAGTATCCATGGTGACAGGAAGAGCGAAAACAGACTGAAAATAAGCCGAGAACAATTGCCTCACTAAACGCGCGGAATAACAAGGAGAGCAGCAGAATAAAGTGCAGCGTCCCAGAATAATGGGTCCATGTACTCATATGTAAAATCCTTAGTGCTTTTTGGGTGCTTTTGTTTGATGAACATTTGACAAGCAAGAGTCATTTGCAAGCTCGACTCCCGTCGTCCTCTTTGTTGCAGCGGCTGTGACAAATGGCATGCTTTCCTTCCCTTCCTCTCCCCCGCCCCCTCCCCCGCCCTTTGTTTGTCCTTGTCAGCCATTATGCCAAATCAATGAACTCGAATTTTTGTCCTGTGTATTTACCGTCAACAATTACCGATGGTTCTGGCGATATACGTTTGCATATGTTATCGACTGGTCTTTTGTGCGGCCGTAACGACTGGCACGAAAATATCGCGCGCGCGTTACTCTGACGAATTGGAGTTCGGAAGGTTTTCTCTCTCTCTCTCTCTCTCTCTCTCTCTCTCTCTCTCTCTCTCTCTCTCTCTCTCTAGAATTTATCATTTCGATGTTGCTTGGTACACTGTGATGGAAGAAATTGATGAGGATATTAATTTGGATAGCACATGAGATTTCATGGTGGTATCATTTCACAATAACTGACACGGGGACGGAAAATCGGATGGTTATCCAGAGAGACTCTACAAACTTGAATTCTTTCATCATTAAAACCTCATGAACCTTTTTATAGACAAACACACTCGTATACACACGCACACGTACACACACACATACGCATATATATATAATATATATATATATATATATATGTATGTATGTATGTATAATGTATGTATGTATGTGTGTATGTGCGGACAGCCGAATGTCACACATGATCGAAGTTATATATGTATATATATTATATATATATATATATATATATATATATTTATATATATATATACTTATAGTTAATATATATACATATATATGTATACACACACACACACATATATATATATGTATATATATATATATATATATATATATATATATATATATATATATATATATATATAACTGTATTGTAAGTGGCCATTCCTCCAACGGCATAATAGGAGGCATGAAATAAATTCTTGAATGTAAATTACATTTTTATCTCAACATCGACAAATGTTTCCCCGGTCGCGAACGGGGAAGCACATAAATGTGGAATGATTTTGTAAATGTGGAATTACTTTTATTGTTTGAAAGGGTGGGCGGCCGCTTTAGACGGTAAATACAGGATAACAGTTATATTCAGCATCAATATTGAATTGTTATTGGTTTTTTTGTGCATGGGTTTTTTTCTTTTTCATTTGAGGGATATGCTTGTTTTCCAATGAAAATGTGATTATTGGATTATGGACGGACTTTCAAAGATTTGTGCGACGAGTGCGTCAATTTTACCTTTCTGCTTATTATTATTATTATTATTATTATTATTATTATTATTATTATTATTATTATTACCTGTTAACATAAAATGGTGTTTTTTACTTTGCATCGTTTAGTCCTTATAATAATTTCCTTTATTTAGTACAGTTTTTAGAGTAAATATGTTAAAATAAATATGTTTCGAATATCAAGAGAGCCTGAGACATCAATGATGGTTTTTCAGGTACTAAAAGACAGATATGTATATAGACTATATATAAGAAAAACATAAACTGCGAAGAAAGATTAAAAGAATCACACTAGGGCAAACCTTTTCATGACGTTTTCACTACCTTGTCGCTGATTGTAGCGACCAGGTAGAATAAAGACCAAGAAGGTCTTGCAGTCTCATGGTGGCTTTTATAATTATATATGTATATAATTATATATATATATATATATATATATATATATATATATATATTTATATATATATAATTATATATATACATACATACATATATATACATTACGAAGGAAACAGTCATATCATCAAGATCAAGATTTTCAAGCCATACAAATGGTTTTTTCTTTGTAAGTAAGAAAGCAGTTCAGTACTGCACCGCAGTATATTCCATGTAATTTGCTAACTACGGTTTCTTTATTACAGGGCCATAAAACCTTTTGTCGTTGTTAAATGAAGTTGTCTGAATGCAAAAAAATTCTTCGAGCTCTTTTTACATAATGTAAACAGGTGGGAAGGTATAAGTCATCTCTGAGAGAGCTTTGATATAGGGAATGAAGATGAGAAACGTTTTCAAAACCTGAAAATGTTTTAAGAGTAATAACATATGACCTACAGCAATGGTAAATTAATAAAAGCATCAATGATACGTTTTAACAGTAGTAGATGTCCTAGTATTAGCATTACGAATGGTAGTAATAATATTTGTAAAAAAAAAAATAGCATAATATAATATTTACAGGTTTCTTTTGTGGGTATGTGGAATACATCGTCTCTTGCGAAGTGGTCCCAGATTTGTCATTTATTCGAACACTACGTAATCAGTTTATGGAATACGTTTCGACTCATCGCCCTTGTCTCGTTTGTCCTGTGGGATTCCTTTGTATTTGTCAGTTGGCAGCATGTTCATTAATGCTGCCTAAACTTTGGGAGACGGTTTCTGTTTGTAATCAACACAGCTTCAGATATTATTACACGTTAAAGACGTGTCTCACTGACTTACACTTAAAGTTAAGTATATCTTAGTTTAACCAGACCACTGAGCTGATAAACAACTCTCCTAGGGCTGGCCCGAAGGATTAGATTTATTTTGCGTGGCTAAGAACCAATTGGTTACCTAGCAACGGGACCTACAGCTTATTGTGGAATCCGAACCACATTATAGCGAGAAATGAATTTCTATCACCAGAAATAAATTCCTCTTATTCTTCACTGGGCGGTCGGAGATTCGAACTCGCGGCCAGCAGAGTGCTAGCTGAGAACGGAACCCACTTTGGAAAATGACAGTTCCTCAAAGAAATACTTAAAACACGAAAAGGTGACTGTTGCGTGGCTAGTGCAAGCAATATCAAGAGACCTTCCGGACTTGAGTGATGTACAGTACATGCAACCTGTAACAATTGTCTTTTTCCCTTGGGCGGCACTCCACTGTTTCTCACAAACAGACTCGATGTCAGGTGGAGATTACAACCAAACCTCAGCTCCCCTCTTGTGGAAGTCACACTGACTAACCCCTCGGAAGGACCTTTGGTGTATGGGAAATGGCGAGATATCAGACAAGGAAATGTTCGAATGTATTGAAGCTAGGTAAACCTTTGAGGCCACTTCCCCAAAGGTGAAATAGTATATACTTACAACGAAAAATCCGTACGCTATTTTTAACATTTTTTAGGCTGAACATGGTAATTTTTACAGTTCATATTATTATTAAAAATGGTAAAAGTTTTGCCTGCAACTATCCTATACAGTCTCTCTCTCTCTCTCTCTCTCTCTCTCTCTCTCTCTCTCTCTCTCTCTCTCTCTCTCTCTCTCATGTATAGTAATTGTCCACATGGCGGGAAAAAAGGAAGGAGGGTTTCCATGTGTACGTGAGAAATGAGTTTCCAATCAGTGTGTTTCATTCTGGGATCTGATTGTTTGTCTGGTCCCACTGCTGAGTCTCTCTCTCTCTCTCTCTCTCTCTCTCTCTCTCTCTCTCTCTCTCTCTCTCTCTCTCACACACACACACACAATTTATTGTTCTTCGAGGACCCTAACCACGATATGTTGTTATTATAATCATCCCACGTTTTAATCAGATCGTGAAATTTCACAGGGAGGTACCCCATTGTTCCATAATTATTAGCTCGTGTGCTGAATTGAAAGCAGGGATTGGTCTAAAACGGTTCTTTAAAATATGTGTAAAATCAGTAAAAAGTGACCTGTGCAATAGATGGCTGTGGACAATTCTACGGCTCTTCAATGAAGATTTCACATTTTATTTTAAAGTATGTAATGTTATTTTTTTGGATAATAATAATAGTACTTTTTATTTTAGCTCAAGGCCGTTTGTAGAGATATACAAAATATAAATAACACGTAGATAAAAAAATAAGAAATATTGTTAATAATAATAAGCATTGTTAATAATAATAATAATAATAATAATAATAGTAATAATAATAATAATAATATAATAATAATAATAATAAGAAATGGTAACGGCATACAAAATTTTCCTGCTTACGATTATAATAGATACCGTATGCGTGCATAGCTTCTAAAAAGGAAGGGTAAACAGCTACTCTCAACATAATAATAATAATAATAATAATAATAATAATAATAATAATAAAAATAATAATAAATACTTACAGTTTGCAGAGAATGAGTTAACTTTACTGAGTAAAGGTCACAGTATGAGGCAGTACAGATGCAGCAATATTTCTTGATAAAAGAATGATAAAGGCATCATTGGCGATAATTAGAAAATCAAAGAGCAACAAAATGAACCGGTTTTGAAAACATACAAGAACATACACAACAGAACATAGATATGTCTAACAAACGCTGCCTTGCAACTGGCATAAATGCTTTGGCATGGAAGAATTATCATACATAAATATAGAGGAATGATAATAAAGTAAACATGATATTAAACACAGCGTTTGAGGTCGTCCATGGTATGATAAAAAATGATAACAAAAAAGTCAATTAGAAAACAGAAGTCTCATTATCCCATCTCTGAAATTCAGAAGATGTTATTCTAGGCATGTATATATGGGGATGAGGTTACCAGCTTATGCCTTGCCCTTCTGATATTAGGGACGCCTATGTACCGAAGGCATATGTCATTTTCTGCATAATTTTACTGGTGAAAAGACAAGTGGTGTATGGAACTTATTTCGGTGTATGAAAACTGCTGGTGTCATTCGCCAGATTATGTAAATACAACGCCAGTACAAAATAAAATATTAACTTTTCGATCCTCTGATTCTCTTGGATTCGTTTTCCACAGAAAACCTTCAATCTGAATTTGGAAACGCAGCGGAAAAGCTCTCTACGCCAGGATTCGAACCTGGCTCAGGAGAACTACCCTGCTATCACAAAACAGGTATTTATACAGAGGAGAATGACAGCTGCTTTTCTCCCTCCCAAAAGGAGAGCTTTTCTTACGACGGACTCGATCGGGTACGTGAAGCTCCACCTACAGTAGAGATCGCGTGCAGTGGCACTAGAGGCCGATCCTCCACTCGAGGCTAAACCAAACAGTCGTTGAAAAGGAGATCATTAATCTCATGGTTACCCGCTGAAATATTCAGTTGGGAATTTTTCCTAATGACCTAAGCTCGGCTTACGGGAACGGGAAGTAGGAAATGAAAATAAAGCTCAAAAAAGCGGAAAAAATAAAATAACGAGAGAATTAAAAGTATCATTTGATGCTTAGGTCAACACCAATTAGGAGCGACCTTACTTTCGTCGCTCTGATTAAGAAATGTTTACTCAATATTTTTTTCCTCTCTCTCTCTCTCTCTCTCTCTCTCTCTCTCTCTCTCTCTCTCTCTCTCTCTCTCTCTCTCTCTCTTACGGTGAAGTTTCAGTAGAGGATGAGTTCTCAGAACGTTTATATTTTTCTAACTTTTAAATCTTGTGCTGTCTTACTTATTTTCCTTTTATTCCTTTTGTAGGATAATTAGGTAATTTTCCATTTCATCTAATTCTGGACGTTTTCCCAGAAAATTTAGCTTTGCCTTTGGGTGACAGCGTCCGACTACGCCCGGGAATAATTAGACCCAAACATTTTCAAAATAAAACCAAAGAAGCAAATGTGGGAAAACCCCCCTGTTTTGGCTCTTATGCAAAATTTTCCGAGAGGCCGAAGGCCTGTCGCTCCTTCTTTGTGCCTTCCCTTTTCCTCACTCTTCTTCCTTGAGGCCTGGATAAAAAAGGGGGCATTAAAAGTCTCAACGACTATCAACAAATAAATGAGTCATAGATGCACTTTTGTCATTTTGAATTATGTTGCAAAGGTAAGGTTTTGAACCGTGCAAATGGTGACATCAAAAGTGAAGAAGTTCGTTCTTTAAACATGGTTAGTGCGGCCTATTTTATAAAGGAAAGAATTCTTCAGATGATTTGTTTTTATTTATGATGAGAATCGTATCGTTATTGTTTTCATCATCCTTACCGTTAGGATGATATTGACAATAGTAATTATATCGTTTTGCCAACATCATCATCATCATAAAGCATGTTCTCATTATATGTATTATATAATGACATCTCTCGATATTTTGTATTATAATAATAAATTTGATGGACCGTCTTTGTTATGGTATAGCCATTCAGTGGGAACGTACTCGGATATTAATGGAGCCTGAGGTAAAAGCAGAATTTACCTTTAATGGTGTTTGCGGATTTTGATCGAGTACTTGGGCTGTATTGACTGCCGATTTTTTTCTTTCTCTTTTTCTTGATTTATGTGCGCTGTCGGGATTGCATTTCTCAACCACTCTTTACGTAATGGGGCGATTGTATGTTTATTGATTTGTTTGTCTCGATTTTTTATATTTATCTTTTTTTTATTTCTTCCTGCCTTTTTTCTACTTTATCACATATTAGAATAATTTTTTTGTGTCTTCATGTGTGCTCGTGTTGAATGATATTGATTATCTGCAGGCTGTTGATAAAGTCTTTCATCTTGGTTTCTTTCACCTTCTGTTTATAAATTTTGGATTGGCTCGAGTTTTTTATTTGAACATTTGACGTCATACATTATTTTCATTAACGTTGCTTGTTTGTATTACCTTATAAATGAATGTTCATTTCTTTTCTTTTCTTTTCTTTACAGGTGAGTTGCTACTAAGGTTACTTCACACTGCTTTGCCCAGACTGGGAAGACCCGATGAGGAAAGAGGGAGCTGTCCTCACTGCCAAAATCGCTATTGACGCCGACGACGCTATCTGGGTGGGTTTGAGACCGTATTGTTCTTCGGCATACAGAGGGCTGGGCGGGTGGGCGTGGTGGCGGTTTCGGGGTCGTAATCAGCGCCCAATTTTTTTTTTCCCATCTGTGTGTCTGTCATCTAACCTCCTCATCCCTGCCAACCCTTGGCTTCCCCCGCCCCTGCCCGTTTACCCTTTCTGTCTTCCTATCTCCCAGACCTTCCCCCCTTCCTGAACTGTGTCATCTGGTATAACGTGACCCTCCTCCCCCATTACCGCACCCCCAAAATCGCGGCAACCCTAAGCTTTCTGTGTACCCTTTTGTCCAAACTATTCCAGCCACACCTCTTCACCGTTTCCTCTCTCCACTGCCGACTTCCCCTTATCATGTTTCACTATCTGTAGTGGCCGTGGTTGTAAGGTCTCGTTTGCTCTTCTCAATTGTAACTCCCTCCCCCTCTCCCCCTCAGACCTCCCTCTTGTCCATTCATTCGCTCGGTTTGGATACGCCTTTGCCATCTGCAGGCGTCAATCCACCACGTACTGAAGCATACTACCGGACAAACACTCTTAGGCTCGCGCGCAGACCCCTTAGAGCCGAAACGTTCGTGAGCACGCGCCTACGAACAAAAATAACTGAGCATACAAACAAAAACAGAAGTGCAAATACGCGCAAGCAAGCCGCAGATTGGCAGGTGCATGCAAACATAACACAATCACCCAGAGGGGAGATGGCAAACACAGTAACGCATGCTCTCAGAGTTATAGAATGTGGACTCGTTTGCATGGTCTTACAAATATCCACACAAATCGCTTAAGTTTCATTGATATTTTTCACCAGCAATTCCAAGCATTGTTTGACAAATTTAGCAGCGTAGGATCGGAATGACCCGAGTTTTTTTCTAGTGACTCACTGAAAATTCATTATGCACATCTAGTTGGATTGTACTTTTGTGTAAAATTTATCGATAAAAATGTGATTGCCTTTATTTAGTTTTATATACCACTCCTATATTTATATACCACCTATATATATATTTACATATATATATGGATAGATAAATAGATAGATAGCTTTAGATGTAAAGGCACACACACACAGATATACAGTATATATATATATATATATATATATATATATATATATATATATATATATATATATATATATATATATATATATATATGAGCTACTAATGGCCTTTTACAAGATTAAATGCATTAGCAGTAGCCACAATGACCCTCAACTTCTCCAAATTTCACTTCATTTGTTAAAGGCTTTGTAGTGACAAGATTATCCAAACACTGTGAAGAAGTGTAGCAGCTGGGACGTCACTGCGGCTATAACAAATACATTCATACATACGTGTATGTATGTATGTATGTACAGTATGTATGTATGTACGTACGAGATGCTTCTCCTTAATATTTTAGAGGACAATTTTTGTCAGTACAAAAGAAATTATGGTTCCAGAATTTGCTGTCTCTTTTCTGATATATTTTCTTTTGCAGAAGCCTTCTAATTCCTCTTCTTTTTCTCTCGCGTTTGTCATCCATCCTCTTTCCCTCCATTCCACAGTCATTCTTTTCAGCTACTCTTTACGCTTCTATCGAGCGCTCTCTCTCTCTCTCTCTCTCTCTCTCTCTCTCTCTCTCTCTCTCTCTCTCATCTGGAAAAGCACTCATCGCTCGAAACATTATTTTTTCTTCTTCTTTTCGCAGTAAGTCTTATCTCTAGATGTTGTTTTGTCATCCCTGAGATTATCCGTCTGAACTGGCCTCTGTGTGCTCTCTCTCACTCCGTCATGATTAAGCGATTCGATGAGAGAGAGAGAGAGAGAGAGAGAGAGAGAGTAGCTTTGTTTTTCATGTTTTATAATCGTGACTGGGTTTACACCACCAGTTGTTTGTTAGCTGACTTACTCTCCTTTTACTAGGTAGATAATATGATGACAGTTCTCTCTCTCTCTCTCTCTCTCTCTCTCTCTCTCTCTCTCTCTCTCTCTCTCTCTCTATATATATATATATATATATATATATATATATATATATATATATATATATATATATATATATATATATATATATATATATATATATACATATATATGTATATATATATGTGTGTGTGTGTAAAGTAAAAGCGTAGAAGTTTGGAT